>NW_024386765.1:512500-785000 GCF_900408965.1 Simochromis diagramma | reverse complement strand
ACAAATGAAAATTAAGAGAATAGAGTGTATGTTTGACTGTGGGTCATTAGCTGTCACAGGCAGACACTGTGGTCACACAAAGTTGTTTGTCCCATACAGCAAAAATCTTGTCCTCAGAGCAGTCAGCTACTACAAAGAAAAAACCCTAAAAATGTGTGTGTGTGTGTGTGTGTGTGTGTGTGTGTGTGTGTGTGTGTGTGTGTGTGTGTGTGTGTGTGATGTTAAGTCATTCAGTGTCTTTTTTTGTTTTTTGTCTTATAAAAAACAAAAAAAGACACTGAATGTCTTTCAGTGGGGGTTGGGAAGCGCATCTGTAACCGGAAGGTCGCCGGTTAGATCCTCGGGCTCTCTGTCCTGGTCGTTGTGTCCTTGGGCAAGACACTTTACCTACTGCCTACTGGTGTTGACCAGAGGGGCCAATGGTGCGATATGGCAGCCTCGCCTCTGTCAGTCTGTCCCAGGGCAGCTGTGGCTACAACTGTAGCTGCCTCCACCAGTGTGTGAATGTGAGAGTGAATGAATAGTGGAATTGTAAAGCGCTTTGAGGGCCTTGAAAAGCGCTATATAAATGCAATCCATTATTAATATGTTTTTTGTTGTCACTTTTATCATTTCTGAGGACTTCCTGTTCTTACCACATCAACATAAAACAGTCTTATTGCAAGCCGTGATGCGATTTGATTGGTTAGATACATACTTGCAGGATGAGTGACTTTTTAAATCATCAAACTTCTTTTTTTTTGTCATTTCTGCAGATTGCTGCTTGGTGAAGTGCTTTTTTTTTTTAACTTTTAATTGCAAAGCAGGAACACAGCAGTCACCAGCATATACATATACAGGACAAAGATGCATCTACATGTATAGCAGGACCTGGGAGGTAGAAAGAAAAACCCAACAGCAATAGTAATAGACACTGAAAAAGGTTAACAATTGTCCCTTTGTTTCCAGGCTAAATCCCGTAAGCCCGATTTCAACCTCTGAGCAGAAGGAGTGTCCAAATGGGCCAAAAAAGGGTACCATGTGCGATAGAAAAGGAAAGGTTTGTCCTTATGTGCTGAAGAGAAGGCTTCCATTGGTACAATCCAGATCACAGACTGTAGCCACTGGTAACCACAGGTTATCAGAAATCCATAGTACCATAATGCATTTTCGAGCGTAGTGTAGCAGTATGTGAAGGAGATCTTTGCTGCGAAAGCCGGCAAGTAGCTCATCACTTAGTCCTAACAAGCAGGTCCTTGGACCCAGATGCAGTCGGCAATTAAATATAATACATAGCTTATCTATGAGTGATCTCCAAAACTGTAGAACAACAGGGCAGCTCCACAGACAATGAAAAAAGGAACCAACAGCAGACTGATATTTGTTACAGAGATTAGGCAAAGCTGGAAACATTATGTGCCTCTTCTCAGGTGTAATATAAAGCCTATTTATAAGTTTAAACTGCCTTTCCCAAATAGAATTAGATGCCAAGGCTTTAAAAGGACGACAACACAACCCATCCCAAGCTTCAGCATTTACGGCGCCTACATCTGATTCCCATGGGCCCTTGATTTTGTTAGAGTTATTCATTCTAAGATCAGAGAGAATGTTATAAATCTTTTTAGTGATACATTTTAGTTGGGTAGTTTTTACCATGAGTGATTCTATAGGAGAAAGACCAAACCCTCCATTAAAATCCTTCAATTTAGAAGTAATATAGTGCTTTACCTGAAAGTACTTCAAAAAATCCTTATTGAACAGACCAAACTTGCTTTTCAGTTGATTAAAAGTAAGAAGAGAGTTCTCATGAACAAGATCACCCACTGTATTAATCCCTTTTTGAGACCAGTCCGCAAAACCAGCCTGAAGACCAGGTAAGAAGTCAGGGTTTTCATGAATAGGAGTAAGAAGGGAGAAACAATTATAATATCCTTCCAGGCGCCTGACTTTGCGCCAAATAGTGAGCATATTCTTTAACACCATATTATCTTGTGCTAGAACTGTGGCTTTACCTGAGGAAACATATAGCAGGTTCTGCAACGGATACCCTTTAAAGAAGTGGACTCAGCGCTGAGGTAAATGGAATCCGGATCGTCCATAAACCATTCTGTAAGAAATTTAAACTGTGCAGCCAAGAGGTATTGTGGGAAGGAGGGAGCGGCAAGACCGTCTTTCTGAACAGGCAAACACAGAAAACTGTATCTCAATCTAGGTCTTTTCTTATGCCATATAAAGGAGATAATTGAACCATTTAATTTTGACAAAACTTTTTTGGACAGAGCAAGCGGTAACATCTGGAATAAATACAAGAGGCGAGGGAGGATATTCATCTTGACCAGATGAATACGACCTAAAAGAGACAGAGGGAGGCTGCACCACCTGTCCAAATCGCGATTGATGGTCTGAATTAAAGGGGTGTAGTTCAGACTATACATTTCTTTTAGATTTGGTGAAATCTTCACTCCTAAATAAGTGAAGCTGGAGGGAGACCAACGAAAAGGCTGAGAAATGTTTGGATCAACCTCATTTATAACAGAGAGGGGCATAGCCTCACTCTTAGAAAAATTGATCTTGTAGCCTGAGAAGGAGCTGTATTGGGAAATTAACGAAACTAATCTAGGAATTCAGTGAGCAGGAGAATTTAGAAAAATTAAAACGTCATCTGCATAAAGTGAAATCTTATGCAGATGCTATCCAAGAAATAGCTATTTCTTGGATAGCATTTTAGGTCTGGCTCCAAAGGTGAGTCAGTCCTCACAGACTTCTGGCAATGCCCAGAATGCCAAAACCAAGAAAAAAAATAATATTCTGCAAGACAGTGGATGACATTGTTGAGAATAGATTCCTTAATGTACATCAAAGTTAAAGAGAATATAGTTTGTGATTGCTTGCAACATTATAATATTGCGGTTAATGAGTGTAAGAATACAAAATAGAAAAAAAGGCCTGGGATGAGAACAAAGAACTCAGGTGCAGGGCAGGAGGACAATCAACCCCCACCCCCAGGACAGTAGCAAGAGTTACTGAGGGTGAGGAGCAGACAAAGGGCAAAAGGGCACTACCATAAAAGGAGATGTGGTTCAGGGTGTCAGCACCCTTGGAGGACATAGAAAATAATCTTTTTAACTGAGAAGCATCAGAAACTGACAATAAAGGTTTATGGTTAGAGTTTGGGGATAAGGCTGACACCTCAGACCTCAGAGAGTTGATTCTGAACTGTGTGCTGTGTATCTGCAAAGTGGCTCAACCACTGTGGTCGTCTAAGGAGCTTGCAAAGAAAAGCGTCTGGACTTCTTTAAGTTGCTTGAAGACGTTTCACCTCTCATCTGAGAAGCTTCTTCAGTTCTAAGGTCAAATGGTGGAGAGTCCCAGATTTAAACCCAGTGGGAGTTTCCCCCCACAGGGGGACAAAGGACCCCCTGATGATCCTCTACCTAATCACATGAACCAAGGTGTGAAAATGGGTGTGGGTCACAATCAGCCAGGGTTTCGGGTGAGCTCATTGTGAAACCTTTTTTTCTGAAACTATATTTCTCCATTGTAATATGAGTTTTTATCATCATAAATGTACAAATGTAGCAGACATTTAAGAATTACATGCATGAGCCATTTTATCCATGTCGCTTTGGCCCCAAAGTGTTTTGCATGAATTATGCTTATAAGCTCACATTTAGCATAACACATTATTAGTCCCAGCAGAGGCGCTGCTCATACTTCTCTTATCTCTTACTATTTTAAAAGAAGTCTTTAGAAGGTGTTTCTGGATTTGCAGATTATAAACTGCCTTGTGTCTGTGAAGGTTCTCAGTCATCCAGGTCATCGTAGTCAAAGGAGCTTGCAAAGAAAAGCGTCTGGACTTCTTTAAGTTGCTTGAAGACGTTTCACCTCTCATCCGAGAAGCTTCTTCAGTTCTAAGGTCAAATGGTGGAGAGTCCCAGATTTAAACCCAGTGGGAGTTTCCCCCCACAGAGGGACAAAGGACCCCCTGATGATCCTCTACCTAATCACATGAGCCAAGGTGTGAAAGTGGGTGTGGGTCACAATCAGCCAGGGTTTCAGGTGAGCTCATTGTGAAACCTGGCCCCACCCTATCATGTGATTTCCTGAGGTCAGATGGCCCAGGATGTGAGTGGGCATTAAGGCGTCTGGGAAGGATCTCAAAACTGGATTATAGATGGCAGACAGTTGGTGTCGTAGACCACCGCCTCTGTTCAAATCTTATGTCCCTCTTTGGGGTTCCTTAGACTACGATGACCTGGATGACAGAAGCTCCACAGACAACCACTGTGGTTGAACTACTAAAATGTTCCAACTATAACCCTACCTTCATCAGCTGCCACTTGATACTAGCTTAAAATGTGTGGACAGGACATGCAGTAACATACAGGGTGCTACATACAGTGTGACACATTATGTACTGCAGCTTGTTAAACAATATACAACTTCCACTTCAAATATAATTCGGTATTTTAGATATCTCTGTAAACAACAACGTAGTCATTACTAGAGAACACGATGAACAAATTCCCATGCTTCCAGAGGTGATGATGAAATAGGATATATGAACACTTTAGCACTCCACTCCACTTTGGCCCAAACAGTGAGTGTGTGTGTTGTTATTTAGACTAAATGACTGAGCCGGTAGTCAAAAAAGACTATGCTGAGTGTGGGTTTCAAGATAAATGGATAAAGTCATCCAAGATCATGCTGTAATTTGACGCATAACCTGCAGGAGCAATGGCAAGACATGTCATAAAGGGATGAAGGGGATTTGAATAATTACACTTACTGCTGAGTGCTGCTTTAGTTAAATCCCACAGCAAGAATTGCCAAGTTAAGACCAAAAAGTCGTATGAAAACTCTATTAGTGTGACATACAAGTCTTATTCTTACAGATGGCCTGCATCATGTTGGCACAAGGGCTGAGTGACAGTGCATATACTGAACACCCACTGCTGAGTCTGGAAAGGCATTCGGGTCTCTGTAGTAATCTGAGACTAAGACTGCACTGCTGAACATACAATCCTGCAGTATAGACAAAATGTTCATGTATTGCTGAGTGTGGCTTCAGCACGTTAAGAGAAAGCAAATAAAAGACAAAAATTGCTGAATAGACAAATCTGTGCAGTTGCTCTGGGTTTGAAGAGACACAGTCCTCTGGTGTGATCTGATAAACAGACGGCTACGTAGCCTGCCAATGTCTACCTGACAAAGAGACAACTGATGCTCTGCCAATGGGACATGTTTAACACGCACACTCTATAGAAGACAAGAAGCAATCATAAACTTGGAAACTCTAGAGCTGGAGGCCATCTGGAAAGACAACAGCATCAAGATATTTTAGCAGCACATTCATTATTGATATGACTCCAACAATCTTCATTGTTAACCACGTTTATAGAAGCCGACATCTTTAAAATACATCTGGTATCAGTTGAAAAAAAGTACTTCTTTCCTGTTCGCGGTAAAATCAAGAGCCTTTATTTTTAGATTGAGCACTTCGGCTGCCAAAATACACACGTGCATGAAGGTCATATTGGACACAAAATACTAGTTACATGAATTATTTTTGTTTCAGGTAATCCTGATTCGTGCTGGCACCTTATTAAAAACACAGAGTACCAGCTTAAGCATTCATTTGTAGGTACTCTGAACTGAAAAGGTGTAGTTAAATATATCAGACACACCCTGAAAGGGTTATTTTGGTGAAGCAGTCATTCAGCATTTTGTGTGATTCATACAATGGAAATCAGATTTCTGTGACTAAGGCCTAGTGTTGAGAATGAAGCTGCTCTCTAACAGGGGCTCTGTAAGCTCTCTCTATAAGGTTGTGACTGGTAGCTTTTATCAAATGGTACTAAATGAAGGATGGAACTAAACTGGGCTGAGTCAATGCACTTGAATATGTATGAAGACTTGGTGTGCTACTGTCACCTGCAGTAGTTAAGTAAGCTTTCCTTTAAAAGGTGAAGGTCTGACAAGATGTGCAGGACAAATGTTTGAGCTTCACTTTTTGCTGAGACTGCCATTGGAAGAGAGGGGTCCTTCTCTAACTCCAATCCTGTCACATTTACCTTTGTCTTCTCTGTTCATTCAACATTGGGAACTGCCAAATATTTCCCATCTGCTGTAACTCTAACACAAAAACAGACAGTGCAGACGTAACCACCAGCACAGCTTAGCTGGGAAATGTGGTGAAATCTGTATTGCCTTGGTTTAATGCATGTAATGTTAAAATCGCTCTAGGTTCTTTGCTAGCTTTGCATTAGCATGCTGTCTGTGCAGATGCTTGCAAAGAGCCAAAGTTGGGTTAGTAGTATAATAGTGACTGTGTCTGTCCTGGAAGCATTTTCCACTTCACCCTTGGGCTCTTGTCCTTTTGTGCAATAAAAATCAAAGCAGTGTCCAGATTGCCGCTCCTTGTATTGCTGAACCCATTTTCTTCCTGCACACACAAACTGAAATCAGCTGATTGTAATGAAAGTGAAGAAAATAGAAGGTTGCTTTGATGTTTTCTTCTTTCTATCCACCTACCAACTCAAGAACCTTTGTAATGAAAGTACTGATGTAATTGTAACTGTAAAGTAATTACTGAATTCAGTAAAATAACATCTTACATTACTGTGTAACTGAAAGATGTAATGCGATTACAGTAACATGTTACTTTGTGTTGCATTGGACCAACACTAAAAAAACAATGCAACAGTTTGAACACCTACTACGATGCTTCTAAAGAAGTCTGGATCTTAAAGAAAAATAAATGAAAGTTTGTCCCAGTTTCCTCAAACAGCAAGCATGAGATTGGATTAAGACATCGGAACCAGCTAATGCACGCTAGCAACTATTTCTAGAGCCAGATGTCATGCCGTTCCCAAACAATCAATAAGGACTATGCATGTAGAGTTATGATGAAACTAATCTATGTTGTTATTTCAGACACCGAATCATACAACAGGTAAAAACTGCAAACAGGTTTTTTTTTTACCCTTTTAAGTTACTAAAGGTGGCTGCACAAGGCTGTAGTGGAGCAGACAAAGTGCTGGAAACAACAACATGACGTAATGGCTATAGAACAATAATGTGAAAAAAGTGAGTGTCCTGGAGAAGGATGAACAAGGGATATTGTTGGAGTCAAATTGTTCAATGTTGTCATTGTGTTACTTAAATTTTAAGTCTTGGTTCAAACTGTATGATCAAAGACATTCATTTTTCACCACAAAAATTCTGACAGAAATTTATTTAGAAGGAAATACAGTGACAAATTTAACACATTGTTTCACTACTTGTAAGTTGCACTTTAGGCAGTAGATTGTATACACTTATGACACACCCACCAAAAAGAAAAGTATATTTTAAGGCCTGCTACAAACCAATGCACATGACTATACACTGTTTTAATCCAGGGACTGTAGTAGAAATGCTGCACATCAGTTATAACGTGCCCTGGTGTGTTGACTGGGAAAACTGTGACTTGGTATTATAATGACTGAAGATTCATGGTGGGTTAAATGAAAAACAAATATGGTGACACATTATGTTTAATCTTGTAAAAAAGTAAAGTAAAATAAATGTATTTAGTATTTTTCATGGTATAGCTGTAGTGTTGAATTAGCTCAATCAGCACAAGCACATTAAGAATACATATTCACTCTAATAGTACTACAGTATTCATTTTTTTCCTCCTATAAATAATGACATTCACACTGTGTGTCTCTCTGTATCCCCCATTTATCCAGTGAACTAAACACTTAGCTGGCCAGTCTACAAAGCAGTCAGTCTCAATGTACTCCTGCTTTACCTCTGAGGATTTGCAGAGGAGGTCTCAATACATCTGTCCATATCCATTTATCCATCTGTCCATCTGTCCATCTGTCCCAGCGCATGTGCCTCGGTAACCTTACATCCCCTGTGTCCAATCAGCTCATCCAGCTCAGTCAAGACAGTTGAAGCAGCAGGTGCCAGATGCCTAACTATAATTGGCCAGTCAGGTTATTTATAAATACTATACATTGTTAGTCTTGGACATGAACCTTTCTTCACTCCACCCATGTATCTTTGGTGTTCATACATTATAGTTCCAGTATATTTGTCTCTGCTTGTAGTTTATGTACCTTGATGGTGATGTATTAGTGATCTGTGTTGGGTGTAAACTTTAGTAACTGTGATGCTATAATCACATTACAGTTTTCAGTAACACCAGAATGTAACACATAAGCGAACTAATTTCAGTACAGTTATAATTATGTAGTTACTTGCATTACAAAGGTTCCTCAGTTTTTTGCACACCGGGTGGATAGAATAAAGAAAAAAAACATCAAACAAGCATTATTTTTTACTTCCTGAGGAGTTTCAGCACAGTTAGCTGATTTCAGTTCATATGCAGGAAGAGGTAAATGGTGGAATGGCAATATGGACATTACTTTTACCTTTACTGCACACTGTAAAACCCAATAAGTTGATTTAACTCAAAACATTTGGTGAAACTGATTACGTAAAACATGAGTGGTCCTTTGGTTTATTAAAATAATCAAATTACAGCATTTACATTTATGTTAGACTACTTTTAATTAACTGCTTTAGCCCACTTACAATGAAAATTTAAAATAAAACCTTGTTCATGACCTGTGTAGTATGTTAACACTATTGGAAGTAAAAATAACTTGAACTCCAATTTTGAAAACAAAACTTTCTTCTTTTTTTTATTTGTATAAAGCTCTGACTTGTATTATGAGTCTGAGTCTGTGGTCTGGGAGAGAGTCTGTAACTCTCTGTCTGCAAAATACAGTAAATAATGACCAATGTTGGGCAATTAATTATATAGTTACTTCTCCAAAAAAGTAACTGAGTTATGCAAACAACAAAGTTTTTTGCAGCTGTTTACCTAAAAATGCAGCGTTTTTATTAAATAAACATTTCAAACTATTTACAGAACAATCAGCTGTTCTGCATCAAATCTGATGCCACACAAATTATTTGTGCCACTCCAAAAAATAATTTCTGTGCACTATGAGATGAAGGAGAACAACAGCCTGATACCTGCAGGCCTGACAGCAGCAGATGTATCACTGCTGTAACACCTGTAACACTCAGCAGTCGCCTCATTGTTCTGACACACACAACAAAACTATTGACTACACTACACACTAACTACACACTAACTACACAAGATTTGCGCTAAACGTTGCAAATCTCTTACATCTCAAACACGCCGTCCCTCCTAAAACTTCCCCCTCCCTAAACAACTAAATGCCATGTTGCCATATCATTTTTTGATTGGTCGACATGGTACATTTAACAACCAATAGGAAAGGCTGGGAGGTTTTTTTGGTGTTGTCTTTGTTCACAGGCTTTCGAGCGTTTTCCTTATAAAACGCTGTTTTTACCGTTTCTTCCCGCAGTAAATATAAACAACGACAGTATTCAGGAAGAAAACCAAACACTGCAGATATTTTTATCATAACTCTGGTTTTACGTGGCCGATCAACACAGTTTAAAAACTGCTATAAAGTCCACACTTTGTCCGTCAGTTGTTCCGTCTGTCCTGCTCACATCTCCAATGGTTGTACACGCTGTCATTAACGTGGCTTCACTCCACATCAGCCGCTTTGCTAAAACACCGGCACATAGCCTGTCAACCACGTGGATTAGCTGCGTATATACGAATGTGAATCGCATCATTGGCTGGACTATGGGATAAGGTGGCATCGTTCTGATCCCATACGGGAGCAGCCAGTCACTGACTAACACTGCAGAACAGAATTGTTGAAATGTTAATTTCAATTCAGGTTAGATTTTTTTTCTATGCGCAACACAGATTTTCTGTGAGCAATTGCGGACGTGCGCAGCTTAAAGGGAACATTGCACATGGGTATGGCATTTTTATTAAAAAACAAACAAACAAACAAAGGGAAAAGAAAATCCTGCATTATTAGGTGGGAAAACTGAATGAAAGTAAATTACAGTGCAGCTAATACACTGAAATATAACTGGTAACCTTTTTAATAATTTGCAAAAACAGCAAAAGGTTACTGCTGAAACCAATTTGCACATTTGTAGAGTGCAATCATGCTCTCAATAACAGAGCAATAAAACTTTAAATAGAAAAATACTTCTTTAGAACCATATAAAACAAAGTGTTATAAACTTCCTTAGTGCCTTATGTCAGTTATGAGTAGTGCAGAAGGAATTTAAGTGACATTCAAGATCCCACCTAGAAGTGAGAAATGTAGTGAGATTGTCCTTAATTTTCTGTATGGATTTACAGTTATCTGACTAAAAAACACAATCATAATCAGTAATCAGTCTGTCAGACCATCTCTCCCTTCTGCTACACCCAATATACACACAAAAGATCAAGAGCACTGGGATTACAACCAAAACCGTGAGAACATGGCCGCAGGATGCTATTCCGATGCTTCAGGACTGTTTCCACTGCACAGACTGGGAGGTATTCAAGGTGCAGGACACTGACAATCGTGTCGCATTGGACAGTTACACCTCCACAGTCTTGGACTACATCTGTTTCTGTGTGGACAATGTAACAACTTGGAAACGACTCCATGTGTTCCCTAATAATCCACCCTGGATGACACACAGAGTTCAACAACTTATTCGAACGAGGAACAACGCTTTCAACTCCGGGGACCAGGAGGCATACAGTGCTGCCAGGGCTAACCTGAGAAGAGGCATCAAGACTGCCAAGCAGCAGCACAGGAGGCGTATCGAGGCCAGGTTTGAGAACATCACAAACCCAAGGCAGGTCTGGGAGGGCATCAGGGCTATCACGGACTACAAAAGGAGAACACCATCACCCTCAGCCGATAGTCCTACTCTGGCTGAGGACCTAAACCTCTTTTATGCCCGCTTTGATAGGGAGAACACCGACCCTGTCCTGTCCCCTCTCCCCTCAACCGACCCTGCTCCGGTCCTGAGCACTCATGAGCTGAGGCGTGTGTTCCGGAGCATTAACACCAGGAAGGCGGCCGGGCCAGATGGAGGGCTGGGCCGAGTGCTAAAAGACTGTGCTGCGGACCTGGCGGACGTCTTCACCTCTATATATAACACCTCGCTGTCCTGTTCACTGGTACCATCCTGTTTCAAAGCAGCAACCATCGTTCCCATCCCAAAACAGTCAAATGTCACATGTCTGAACGATTTCAGACCTGTGGCACTCACCCCCATTCCCGCCAAATGCCTGGAGAGACTGGTCATTAAACACATCAGAGCTGCTTTTCCACCATCTCTGGACCCGCACCAGTTTGCATACAGGGAGAACCGGTCAACCGAGGATGCAATCGCCATAGTGCTGCACACATTACTGAAGCACTTGGAACACAGGAACACCTATGCACGGCTCCTCTTTGTAGACTACAGCTCGGCTTTTAATACCATCCGGCCATATAAACTCCGTCCCAAACTCCACCAACTGGGACTCAACTCCTCTCTGTGCAACTGGATTGTGGACTTCCTCACTAACCGCAGACAGAGTGTCAGAATGGGTAAGAACACCTCTTCCACCCTTGTGGTCAACACCGGTGCCCCTCAGGGGTGTGTTCTGAGCCCTCTGCTATACACTCTCTTCACCCATGACTGTATTTCCTCCTGCGCGTCCAATCTCATTGTTAAGTTTGCCGATGACACCACAGTGCTCGGACTTATATCCAACAACGATGAGACAAACTACAGGACAGAGGTGCAACAACTAGAGTCATGGTGCCACGACAATAACTTGGTCTTAAACACCAAAAAGACCAAGGAGATTATTGTAGATTTCCGGAGGAAGGGTCATAACAACCATCTGCCTCTCTTCATTGGTAGTGAGGCGGTGGAGAGGGTGAGCAGTTTTAAATTCTTGGGGGTAACTGTGACTGAGGACCTGTCCTGGGGCAACCATATCACCTTAGTTGCACGGAAGGCCCAACAGCGCCTCTACTACCTGAGGAGACTGCGGAGCGCACACAAGAAGCTGGCAGAATTATTGGAACAATTCTGCCAGAGATTAGTAATATCTTCCCCACTCGCTGTCTGAGGAGGGTGCACAGTATCCTGCGGGACCAACATCACCCTGCGCGCCACCTTTTCCACCTGCTGCCCTCAGGGAGAAGGTACAGGTCTATACAGGCCAGAACATCCAGACTGGCCAACAGCCTGTATCCACAGGCTGTGAGGCTCCTGAACTCTCTGCCCCCCTCCCCTCTCTGCCCCCCTCTCACGGACAATAACCATATCAACTTCTTAATAGCACTGAACTGGTTTGCATTGGTGCATCATATCTTTATTCTCTTTCCCCCCCCCCCCCTTTCTTAAATAGACAACAATCATATCTCACAGTATAATAATATTGAACGGGTTGCATTGTTGCATTTTGTCATGTTTCTCAGGTCTTTGTCTGAATGTCCTATGAACATTACCTGTCTTGTTCTCATGTTATTGCTAAGGATTGTCTCATTGCACTGAAGTCACACTGGGTTAAATATTTACACTTGGGTTTTAAGGGTTTGTTTTTTTTTACGGGTTGTACGGAAGCCCCAAACGCAATTTCATTGTTCTTTGACAATGACAATAAATAAATACTTGATACTTGACTTGATAAAACACAATTGTTGATGGGGGAAAAAAATCACCTTCCCCTTTTACTTTGGATGTGGCTTTTAGATAATCAAGTATGAAACAGAGTCGGCAAAGATTTTCTTTATTCTATTCTCTTTTTTAAAACTTATCCAGGCTTGGAAACATGATAAACTGAATCACTTGCTTTAACAGGCACTTGAGGGCTGTGTAGGAACCCTGGACATTATTCTGCTGCCAAAAGATCCTTTTTAAGACTGAGCACTTTGGGCTTCAGCTTCCCATCCTCCAGACCTGGCCTAAAATCCATATCACGGTATAATTTGAAGCATGTGCGGTAACGATATATATTGCGATATATTCTTTTCTTCTGTATAACATATTTTACACACTATAAGGTGCACTTAAAATCCTTTAATTTTCTCAAAAATCGACAGTGTCCCTTATGTATGAATTCTGGTTGTCCTTATTGACCTCGAACCGATTTTATGTTCTACATGGCGCTCAGAAATCTGTCAAAAAATGTTTTAGTACGACTTTGCTAAGCTACGAAGCCGCACCGCTTGATGGATTATCGGAGCACTACAGCACCCGTAGTCAGGAGCCTCGCGGAGTAATCTGGGTCCTAAACTCCGTCAGCTTCAGGTCCCAAAGTCAAACTAACACTGCGGCATCACTGAGAGTTAAAAACTGTCTAAATTCTTTTATCTTTAATAAAACAATCAGCATTGCTGCTTTACCAGGTGTAACAATCAAGTTTAACATCCAGGCATCCATGAAAACAGGATTTATTACATTCAACAGCTTTAGAAGTTAGCTGGAAATTAGCTCACTAGTTTCCACCTAAACATGATATAGCATGTTCTGACTGAGAGATTTCTAAAAAAAATTCAAACATACAGCTGTCACAGTACGGCTGTGTGCAGGCAAGGGAAGGACCCAAACGCAAACTCGCAGAGACAAAGGTAAACTCAAAAAAAACACAGCTTTATTGCTGGTGTAGGGGGACAATACAAACAATACAAAACTAAACTGGGAAAACTGAAGCACAAGGAGCCACAGGGAAAATCACACAGTTATGAGGGAGGACGCAACGCTGACAAAGAGAAACACGGGGCTTAAATACACAGAGGGATAACGAGGGGGAATGAGCCACAGGAGGAGAGCACAGCTGGGAGTAATAACACAGGACGAGACAAGGGAAGAAACATTAACATAGGACAGACTGTGAAAGTAAAACAGGAAACACACTGACTGAACTCAAAACATGTAAACTTAGCAGCAACTGAGACAGAACATAGGGACCTGAAACATGGGACAGAAAGGCAAAGTAGACACAACGTGAACATAACAACGCCCACAGGGAAAGAGCAAAACAGAACACAGAAGCACCTCTTTCAAAATAAAATAGGAAACAATGAAACACTGACATGACTACATGGACTTGACAACATAAGAAACAGACATGAAACACATGAAGGATAAGGGAGACTTAACACAAGGGTTGAAAACACAAGGGGAATATAATAAGCAAATGAACATAGAAAATCTAATGAGCTTAAACATACACTATAAACATCAAAATGAACTAAAACTCAAAACACTGGGTCATAAGACCACAGTGACAACAGCTCTGCTGTCACTTCCAACATAAATGAAGACAGAAAACTGAACAGCAGTGACGTTTGTAGGGTTACTGAAGTTGGGCTAGCTGCTATATAATGATGTGCTACGTGGTAGCTAGCAAAACAGCTACGTTAGCATACACACACATAACATAAACATAAACACAGTGAAGCTGAAGGATGAACACTAACTTTTTTCCACTGGATAAAAGTTAACGTGAGGGTTTCTGATGGTTAGAGACAAATGCAATCGCATGGCAGGATGCTGTAAACGGACCAAACTTCAGTCAGCAGAACAACTGAGATAATCCATCTACAATACGAGGTTAGTCATTAATATACTGCAACAACATGGGAAACAGAGCATGCTGCGAGAGAATTCAGCATTAATGAATCGATGGTACAAAGTGGAGGAAGCGCAGTTTTTGGCATATTCCATAAGTGCTTCGTCTCTTTGCTATTACTGTCACCCGGCATAATTAGTAGATGATGTTGTTTGCAGCCACTGCAATGCTTTCGACCAAGACAGGCGCAGCTTGATGACACCATCAACATGCGCTATCGCGGTAGAGCGGTATAGTAAAAATCTCTACCGTTGGCCAGATTTATATCATTTCTACTAGAGATGGACCGATCCGATATTACGTATCGGTATCAGTCCGATACTGGCCTAAATTACTGGATCAGATATCGGAGAGAAATAAAAAATGTAATCCGATCCATTAAATATCACGAAAGCACCTCACGAAACTTGTGACATGGCGTAACTCGGCTCATAATCTTAGCACGTCGGAGCAGTGTGCGTCACGTGATAGAGTGGCTGTGGCGTGCGGGACCTGTCAGCGGTCTGGTTGAACATTTGGAGCCTCGCTACCAACCCGGCATTTCATCTCCGAGGAAGTGATCCCAGAGAGAAGTAAAGCAAGTGTGTAAGTTCATCTCTGAATGTTTGTAAAGCATCCCAGCGTTAAGCTTAACAACCGATATATGGAGCGACTGCCTCTCCCTTGTTGCTACTTCAATCGTGAAACTGATCAATGATCAGCTGATCGGCTTTTCTGTCGCCAGTCTGTCTCTCTTGTTTGTTCTTGGCCCACTTTGCACCAGAAAGAGGAAAACAGCAGCTGAACAACAGCAGCACGTTTAAGCTTGATAAGCTGTTGTTAGAATTTATTTAATATTACTTTGTACACCAGGATCTTTTTCTACACAGCGACGGCTGTAACTGTGCAGGGGCGGATCTAACAAAGTTTAGCCAAGGGGGCCCAGAAAGGGTAGTCTGGGGGAAAGGAGGATCACATTTGTCGCCGGTTGTCGGAGCCTGTGCGTACTTGTAAGCGCGGCAATGGCGGAGGAGCGCGGCTAAAAAACATATTACTTTTTCTGGGTCACAAAATAAACTTTTAAGATATTTTCAGGCGAGAATGTAGGTGTGTAAAGTTCAAATATCTGCTCGATTTATCAAGACATCACATATTTGCAAAAATGCGCCGAAGTTTTCCGAGACGTCCATTTTTTTTCATGCTTTGTGGCAGCTTTTGAACATCTGTGGCATCTATTAATGTCAAATCTAGACTTTATTTAACAACATAAGCAAACTCTATGTTACAATAATTGCACAGCCATTAAGGATCAAATCAGTTTCTGAAAAATGTTCTGCTTTTTCTCCCTCTGCTTGCTTCTTACTGTCTTTGAGGTTCGGGACCAGCACTCCTGCTGTTGGACAGAAAGACATCAGTAAGTATTTTGGTTTTATTAGCAACTGTCAGTGACATTTATATTAATCAGGCTGAACTCTAATCATACTTTAGATCAGCCTGTTTTACTTATTGTTTTATTTGTGCTTTGGTTTGGGGAAGTTGTTTCTGTACTGATCTTTTCCTGTCTTCTGTTATTAGACTTGAGATATGACTGCACGATGCTGTTGCTGGTGACTCCAGTTAATTCTACATGACATGCTGTGTAAGTAAACAAACAACAACAGTTTATCTGCATTTCTTGAAAGATCACATCCCCCAAACTTAGTTTAGAGGGTCTACACTGTATTTAGTGAAGTCTGCAAGTTTTCTAACAGCAAACATTTTTTGTGCCTAAGTCATTTTGCACATCATTAGAATGAAAGTTATTGGCCATGTTTGCATAGCCCTTTTTAAAATGAAATGATGCTTTCATGACATTATTGTGTGTCGGGTGGGGGTCAGGGCTATCCAGACTGACAATTGGGACATTGAATGTCACCTCTCCGGTGGGGAGGGGGCCTGAGATTGTCTAAATCAGAGTCTGTTTTATACCAAATGCAGAAAAAAATGTTTTAAGAAAGCAATTAAGTTCATGTTCCAAAAAATATGATTGTTTGCTTGCAGGACACCAGGAGAGATGAGTCCTCCGTCACAGATGGTGTGGTCAGTGAAGATGGTCGTCTGCAGGTTCAAGCTCATTGCATCTCCAACCCACATCCACTGCCACTGTACTTAAGGGAAGTTAAAGACCTTCTTCTGCACCTACATTTGGATCACCTCGATCCATGACAGTCATTCAGGCAGTAATGCCTGGACCGGAAACAACCATCCTTAAAACATTACAACATTCGAGCTCCTGTGTTGGAATGAAAAACAAATGTGTTGTTTAAATCAGACACTGCACTTGTGACAGAACAACAAATATTTTATTTTGATTATATAAGTAATGTAAGTACAAAACAAACTTGTGGTAGGCCTAAACTTATTTTCAGAATAATTAAATCTGAGACTTTGTTTCATTGTAAGATTATAACAGTGATGGCAATATAATTGTTTGTTGTTCAGCAGAACAGTGTCCAGTATGTTGGCTGTTATACTTTGTTGTGTTTGAAAATAAAAGTTGGGCTGATTTTAACATCATTACAAAAAGTGTTGTTAATTATTTTTAATCATATTCAGGTTACCACAAATTGTTTTTCATTTAGTTGAACTTGAAATGTTTGTCAGTAGGTAAACAATTAGTATTGTACAGTCAGAAGTATCAAGTTATTCTTAATACTGCAGACTTACAATGTATAAGTCGTCCTAACAGTCATCTTAAGTAAGCTTTACTTAGTTTTTTTGAGGCAACGAGTTTCCTTAATTTTTTGAGTTCTAGGAACTAATGAGCTTGTACAGAGTACTCAAAATAAATAAGTTGTCCTAATTCAGTCATTTTTAGCTCAACTTTACTCAATTTTTTTGCGGCAACAAGTTTCCTTAGTTTTAGGGAACTAATTAGATTTTACAGTGTATACAAGTCACATTTCTGGATTATTACTAGCTCAGAAATCAATTGTTTTAACAACAAAAAGCCACAACACACCAAAGATTTGAGAAAAAAACCCGACAAAACCAGTACTCATAAAGCAAAGTCATACTTGTTCGTAGCAATAAGTACAGAAAGTCAATAGGAGTTCTATATTTTTTTAATTTGTACAGTGATGTATGGTTGGGCGAGGAACATTATAGAAGGTCTACACACATTAAAAATATGTAGTGTTTCCCCTTATGTGACATGGACACTGTTGTAGACAGACCCTAAGCATGGAAATACTTCTCACACTGTCAAAGTGTCATAATGTTTTGTGAAATCTAAACAAGGTCGATACTAGGATATTGTTCAAAACTTTGTCCAAAACTTACATCCGAAGTTTTGATGAAGGTAGAGGTGTCTTCGTACAAATAGGCAGGGGGGGCATGAAGCACACCAGCACGTTGGGCATGGATATCAGCTTGCTCCTACATCACAAAACATTTTTTAAATGATTGGCTTACCTAGTCAAGAATGGATGGTTACATTTGAAAAATTTATCAAATTAAATAAAGCTCAAAAAACAAGACAAAATCCCACTAACCTGGAGATTATAGCTTCTGAAGAGCTGACACAGGACATCAGACACTTTCCCTGTGTGAGCAGCTTTCTTTCTGAACAAGCTCCGGGGGGGGGGCATGTTGGTCCAACACAGCATAAAAGTGGTTCGTCAGGTAGACGTTTGTAATCCTGTGGAATTCTGCACAGATCTGAACACACAGGACACATTTATGTTTACGAGTTTCAATTAGTCTACAGATCTTTGCAAAATACAATAAAATCCTTACACTACAAAGGCATGACTTCAGACAGGCCAGATAACAGAAGTGAATATAAAATACATCTTGTTAGATACATCTATATACATTCTTACCTGGGACTCCAATTTCAGAGTAGGCCAGCAATCCGGGATCTGACCTACTGGTAGGTCATCACCGATGAGGTCTTTGCATCGGAAGGCCAAAGTGGTGTGCATCAGCTTTGTAATCAGGACAGGATTCTTTTCACTTTTCTTGACTTCATCTATAATCTGTAGTCTTAGCTGGTCAAGGCGAACGGCATCTTCACCCCAGAAAATTTACCTCTGCCCTGGCATGGACATAACAGTTAAACACAGAAGACAAGACAGACTACACAGAGAACAGAAAAGACACATAACCAAGGAGACACAGATGAAACATAACTAGCCCAGAACTGAACTAAACCTTAACTAATAATAACAACAACAATACAAGAACTTCACCTCATTTCAACATAACATAAGAAAGCAAAAACACAAAATAAACTCAAAATGCTGGGTCACAGACCCAGCCCCTGACAGAAAAAAACTACAAGTCTTTCACTAATGTACACTGGGGTTCAGAATAAAATAAAACGAAAAACTAACTGTTTGGTAAATATATTATTGATGGATTCACCCTTAAGCTAACCTAAAATAAACCAGGCACAACAATTTTACAGTTCAGAAGATTCTACATTTCAACATTTCAGCTTCTACATTACATAAGTTCTACCGTTTAATTATGTAATGATTAATCACTGCTTTTGTAAATATCATCCTGTGCCTACAATTTTGCTGCCCCAGTTTTAATATGTACAACTCCAGAGAACTAAACGTAAGTTTCAAGTTTGCCAAAGTCAATATCCATGTATGCACCAAGTGTGAAGCAGTGCAGCAGAGCACATTGATTCAACAATTTATCCACAAGGCAGCAACACGCTCAGACACAAACTGGTTCACCCGAAAGACAAAACTCCAAAACACAGACTTAACAATGTGGTGTTTGCTGTACAGTGCAGTGAGGAATGCCCAGACCTCTACATTGGAGAGACCAAACAGCCACTTCACAAGCGCATGGCACAACATAGAAGAGCCACCTCCACAGGACAAGACTCAGCAGTCCATCTGCATCTAAAGGTCAAAGGTCACTCTTTCGAGGATGCCAATGTTCACATTTTGGACAGAGAGGACAGATGGTTTGAAAGAGCAGTGAAAGAAGCATCTATGTCCACTGTGAGTGATCATCTTTGAACAGAGGCGGGGCTTACGACACCAACTGTCTGCCATCTATAATCCAGTTTTGAGTTCCCTCCCCAGACGCCTTAACGCCCACTCACATCCTGGGCCAGCTGACCTCAGGAAATCACATGATAAGGTGGGGCCAGGTTTCACAATGAGCTCACCTGAAACTCTGGCTGATTGGGACCCACACCCACTTTCACACCTTGGCTCAGGCGATTAGAGGATCATCAGGGGGTCCTTCTGTCCCTCTGTGGGGGGAAACTCCCACTAGGGTTTAAATCTGGGACTCTCCACCATTTGTCCTTAGAACTGAAGAAGCTTCTCGGATGAGAGGTGAAACGTCTTCAAGCAACTCAAAGAAGTCCAGACGCTTTTCTTTGCAAGCTCCTTTGACTACGATGACCTGGATGACTGAGAACCTTCACAGACACAAGGCAGTTTATAATCTGCAAATCCAGAAACACCTTCTAAAGACTTATTTTAAAATAGTAAGAGATAAGAGAAGTTTGAGCAGCGCCTCTGCTGGGACTAATAATGTGTTATGTGAGCTTATAAGCATAATTCATGCAAAACACTTTGGGGCCAAAGCGACATGGATAAAATGGCTCATGCATGTAATTCTTAAATGTCTGCTACATTTGTACATTTATGATGATAAAAACTCATATTACAATGGAGAAATATAGTTTCAGAAAAAAATTAAACTTACCACAAAAGTGCTCCTGAAGACAAAATTGCTGCAAAGGTGGTAAATGTAGCTAGCCAAGTGCAGAGCATTAGCTGTTGCAGTTCAGAAGTCTGTAACATGCCACAGCACGTCCTCCTTTATCCAGGGTCAAAGGCAATGCAGCAAAAAAAACCTTCACAAATTATTTTATTTCTGTTCGGAAATTAACGTTCCAAGAGTTTTTTTTCGGAGTAACGAGCGGGCATTAGCACTCGACACGAGGAATCCAAGATGGTTCCCGGCACTTCATGAAGAAATGGATGTCCGTAGGTTCGTAGGCACGTACGTGACGTCAGTGTCAAAACTCAAATTATTCGAGCACAATGTCAGAAACGAATCAATATATTCAAGTACTGATAACTTGAAAAACCAAACTTGTTCAAACTACTCAAAAAAATAGAGGAGTATGTACTTATAACAGGTTTTTAAGTAGTTGTAACTCATTTCATTTATCAAACTATTACTATTTGGTCTTACAGTGCACAGAAGGACAGGAGTGTGATAATAAAGTGCAAAGTCTGTCAAAGAAAAGCTACATCTGGATTACACCACTAACAGAACTTCAGCTCTTTGCAAGCATCTGCAAAGACAGCATCCTAACACAAAGCTAGCCAAGAATCCAGAGTGATGTTCAAGTCTCTGGTTTTCATTTTTGACTTTGTGTCCTCTATGACCTCCGTATTGAGGCACGTGGGGGGTGCGCCCCCTGTTAAACAACATGCGTACCATTGCCTGTGACTCAAAAAGAGGTACAGTATCTTCTTGAAAATGGTTTGACCCTACCAAGTCATAGCTCATGGAGATCTCTATGTCTGCTGACACCAAAGTCAGTTGGTTCTCCTTTGTACTGATTTTCAGAGAGTAAATGCAGTCACGGTCCCAGATTCATTTCCATTGACTTGCATGGAAGACTGCATAGACCGCATGGGAGCAGCTACCTATATAACAACATGATTTGTTGAGCAGGTACTGGCAGGTTCTTCTATAATACACAGTAACAGCATTTGAAATGTGAAATGCATCAGCTGCTTTTCAACGACTTGTGAATTCTGTGTTGGGAAACATTAAGAACTGTAATGTGTACTTGTTATTGTGATATATCCTTCTTGCTGGACGGATCATATTAGCACTCCGAGGGTTGTTTTTGCTTGTTTAGCTTGGGCTGCCTTATAACCACAGCTGAGATGTGTTGCAGCTCATCAGCCACTGCATAAAGACTGCCATGTCAAAATGTGCATCTCTTTAGTAGTGGCAAGTGTAAGAGATTGCAATTAATCCAGTAACACAATGCAACTCCCTCCATCCACCCATTTTCTGCCACTTAGCTGTAGGAGGTATCCAGGAGGCATCCCAGTCAAATGCTCAATCTCTTTCAGCTGGCTACTTTCGATGTGAAGCCATTTGCGGTGGCGGATGCTCTTACCTTTTATATTTTAGTTCATCATGAAGTTAACAAGTTGCTGATAGTTGTTTTACACATCTTTAGCAACTGTTCAGTGGACATTTTTAATTTCGTGTTAATTTTGCACATTTGTGAGAAATGCAAATCCCTGTGACTCCAAAGTCAAGTTGTTGCATATTAAACATCATCTAATCCTAATTAAATCCCAAGTAACCCACTGTTTCCACTGGGACTTAAACTGATCAAACTTTTAGCCACCCGGGTGTTAGAGGAATGATAAAATCTTCCACAGTCAAGCCATTGAAGCTGAAACTTGGTAGCTATTACCTATTCCTAAACATTAACTTGTTAAATCACAATGTCTTGTTTTTTTCCCCTGTCTTTAATAAAATATATATTATTAGTAACTTGCTCTACGATGGTAATTTACCATAAAACTTGAGCTCCCATGCAGCAGCAGACCCCCAGCCAGGGCTGTTTGAGAGCATATCCAAAGCAATGCCAACTCAGCCTTATGTCTCCAAACTGAATGATATCCAACAGGACCCCAGATAATACACACTGCCAGCTTCCTCTCTCTGTCTCAGCCTTTCTCTGGCTTTTATTCACTTTTCTCTGCCCCACTTTCATTATTTGCTGTTGTTCTAATTATGATTCCATCCTTGCTGCAATCGAAGGTGTGGATGCTACTGCCAGGTGCCCTCTGCTAACCTCGTCTGTCTTATTTTTCCCATTCACACACACAGATATGAAGAAAAAAACACAGTCCAACATTTAAGTTTACCATCTTCTTCACAATGCAGACACATTCCACAGTTTTATCAACTTTTAAGGACATCATCAAAGTTCACCACACAAGCACAAGCAAACAAACAGTAATCCAGTGTCAGTTTGAGCCAAAGCTTAGCTGAAATCAAGCCAAGGGCAGAGTAATCCAGCCATTAAACATTAATGAAGGCTATTAATGAGGGAAATGGAGAGAGATGGAAAAAACACCAAAGAGTGGAGAAAAATTGACTATGCACAACCTGACTGTAGTAACATCCTACATGCAGCCATAAATCGACTCTAATGCCATCTCTACAGCTGAATATACATGACTGGTGTCATTAGGTGTGAGTGTGAGTGTGTCTGCCTAAATGCTAATGAATTATAGACGTATGGGACAACACCTGATAGTAAAAAATGTTTATTCCCAGTTTTTGTTGCTTCTGTGGTCAAATGAAAGGACAGCTGATACGATGTACAGGTGTAGCATAGGTGAGGCAGGAGGAAACTATTATGTTAAATTAGTGACACTGATTTACCAAAATGTACTGATAGGTTTATAGCTTGAACCTATTCGCTGGAACGTTGAAGACAATATAATTACACAGCAAGCAAGACACGGAGTAGGCAAAGTTCTTCATGTTTCTCGTGCACGGGAGAGAACCGGACAAACGCCGTTCCTTCGCTTGACCCCAGTTGCTGTCGTCCGCTCCCCTGTAACACTGCTCTTTTATTGAGGTTACATGGATATGCATAGGTTCATTAACATACGACGTCTACATACAAACAAAGAGTACCTTGCCTGTGTGTGTGTGTGTGTGCGTGTGTGTGGGGTCAGAGTGTGGCCCCATAAACGACTTCCCTTAACCTGCTGGTCTGGAAAATCCAACAGTTCATCTATATGTAAAAAAGCACTTAGACTAAAACTGACGTAGCTACGTTAATCCTACCGTAAAACAATAAAACAAGGTACGACATCTTCCCATGCTCCCAGGATGTAGGTGTGCATTCCTGGAATGCACACCAAGCCTTTGCAGCCTGTTAAAGCTCACACATCCTATCACTACACAAGTGATTATACACCTCTAAGCATATATGGTTAAATATTTCTAAGCATAAATGACAATCAACAATACAAAACCTAACATTCCCCCCTTTTTGACCTTTATGCTAGAAAAGTTCCCAGTTATGATCACCTCATGTCTGACAGTTTCAATGCAAGCATTTTTATACTCAGTATATGTCAATCACCCTAAATTACTGTAAAAGTACAGTTTGACAAATGTATTAGCAGTTATCCCATTCCTCATTGATCTCATCCAATGGCAAACTGCATCCTACGAGCAAACAAATGAATTGTTAATATTCAAAAGAGAAATTAACATTTTCAAAAACATCTCAGCTTGGTGGTGCTCCTCTGGGCATGCAAATCACATGTCTTTCTGCAGAGTGGTTTAAGTTCTGCAGGGCGTCATAAATGTCTCTTCCAGTGTTTCCATCATTGTCCACAGGACCAGAGTCCAAATGTATGTAGAATAGAATTCAAACATACCAGTTGGTTTTGTTGTTTGTCAATGAGGCTTTCAGCTATCTCCAAAGTTGCAGACCTCTTCAGCACTCTAGTTTTATGGCCTCTACCAACCCCCATCACCTCACTTCAGGCCTTTGTCCTGCGAGGGGGATACTTATGACTCCTCCATTGTCCATGCTCTGCAGAAAAACCCCTCTGTGGAAAGGGTGCTGGGTCCAGTTATCTTACTGCTGTTATGATCCCAGCAGCCTTCAGAGTGTCATCGTATGCACAGTATAGTGACACAGCATTAAGTGATGTTCATAGGAAACTGCTGTCATCACCACCATAGCTTCCGGTTCCTGTGCTTTCACAGAATCATGATGCCATCCTTAGACTCCCTCTGCGCTGTCGATGGAGCTTGGCACGCTCCCCTCATCCTTCAGGTGCCCGTCTGTTGTCCACAATCTCCTCTGTTGGCCTCTGGAAAGCCCCTTTGGCACAGCTCTCATTCCCACGCAGCTTCATGGTCCTTGCTGTGGCTCCAAAGTCTGATCACATGGTGGGCTTCAACCAGCTCGACCTTTGACCTCAACCACTGCCTGGGCTGTCAGCTATGCCTGGAATGGTTCTTGCTTCTCACTGGGCCTCTGAAGATTTCTCAGGAGATCCCTTTCAGCAGACTGCTGCACCCGTATTCCCTTGCTAGGAGGAAAAACTTCTATTTGGAGAGTATGTCAACAATCATCAAACCACATTCTTTAGTTCAGTGAACTTCACTTATAGGCCATCAAAGCCTCATCTGAACATGGATGCACCACTTGCATAGGTTTAATACCCGTAAATGAACAGTTAATCACACAAATCACTGCAACAATCATAAAAAACGTTGTTTCATGTTAATTCTGGACCCCTCCTCTTGACGCATGGACACTCCCATGAGTCAACTCATCAACTCTAGATTCCTGTCTTAAAGAAAAAAGGTTGGCTAGATCCTGTCCCAGGCTACATCAGGGTGTCTCCTCCGGAGTAGCTCCGTAACCCTGCAATAAAAGATGTTAGTGTGTTTTGCATATTAAGTTTGCTTAACACCTGGCTCTGCCAGGAGCCTGCATACACACCATCATGGCCTGGAAAGCAAGATTTGGGTCAAAGACCCACTGGGTCAAAGACCCAGGTACTCTAACACGAACTTTGTCAGTGAAAATGAGCTTCCTCCTGGGTAACAACTGCTAAATGTACAGCAGAGCAACACAATGCAGCCTGCACACGCTGGTGTACGTGGAACTGGGTGTACTGTACTACTTCTGCTGTACTACTCCATATGTGTGTTTGTTATTATATTAACTGTCTCACTAAACTCAGTGAAAACACCTAAAATGAACAATGCGGGAGTTGTCCAATAACCAAGGTTTTACAGTACAGGCTTTGTCAAACGTCTTAAACCAATAACTGACTGTCACAGATGGAAATAATTTACCATAGCTGAGTAACCTTTGGGTAAGACGTTCGGTTCGACTCCAGCCTTTCGGTCCGTTTGCTCCTTTAACCTGTGTTTGAGCAGCACTGAGGTGAGGATCTGTTATTCTGTTACTGTACGTCTCATCGTTTACTTTATTAATCTGCTTCCATATTTTAATGATGTATCTCATATGTCTTTATTGGCCCGTCTCATTTATAACTTTTCTCTCCAATCTTCGTTTTATTCTGTCTTTCTTTTTGTAACTCTTTCTTATACTCTCCCTCTTTCTCACTGTCAATGCTAAGTATTGGTAATTACATTATCATGCACCACCCTATGAAATATAGTTTCAGTGACACTGAGTGTGTGTGTGTGTGTGTGTGTGTGTGGTGTTGATGATGGAGAGGCTGTCTGCTTTTTTAATAAACACAACACTGCAATGCCCCACACGCTAACTGCCTTAGCATCGAACATCGCACACACATACAGACACACACTCACACACGTAGAAGTATGCGCACACACACGCACACACAAACACAGGCATCTGCCAAGACTAGGCTCAAACTTGCAGGGAATTTATGTACAAATAATTACTTTTTAATAGCCAGTAATGTGATTTCCTGCCAAAGAAATATTCAAATGCATCTCAGGCAGTCCAGTATATTATCTGCCTGGAGCTACGGATGCGACTTAGGGGAGACGGCACAGGAAAGACAGATTATTGTTTGTGTGATAATAATTATTTTACCCTTGTCATCTGCGGAGGAAAATGGAAGATAATGCCTTTGTCTCTCTGTCTCTTTCCTTCACTTTCTTTTTGCTCCTCGAGCTGCTCGTCCACGCTCTCTAACCTGAACTGTTATACTGTAGGAGACCTTCTGTCAGGAACATTTTCCTGCCAGGCTGTTGTCCTGCATTAACATATGCACCTGCTAATGTGACATGTAGTGAACTGACGACACGCTTGATTTTTAATTTGAATCTTACAAACCATTTGCTTTCATTTTAAATGAATTGCAGACCTGGTGTGTAGGTAGGCAAACAGAATACCTAATTTTTGATTTTCCCATATCATGCACCCACCAAGGAAACTTTGTTGTTTGTGATTGGATGAACATTTTAAGAGAACCTTTAACTCCTTGGATTTGATTTCTATCGAGATCTGGGTCTGATTCCAAGGAGCTTTTGGAGGACTATTGTGAGTAACTGAGGTAGAGAGGAGGAGAAGGTGACAAATTCATGGGAAATTTTTAAAAAATGTCATAATTTTAATGTTACTGTTGGTAAAGCAGTGGCTGGTGTGAGCAGTCGGCTTAGGGGCACAAGTGTAGCTGCTTCTCTTTAAAGCTCAGTTCAGTGTAAATCCCTTTACAACCTTTGGGCTGCGTAAAAAGAAACATGTGATTGTTTAAAAACTGAAAGCCAAATGTTTCCCCGTCTTTCTTCATGTAGGCATCAGTTACGTTTGGACCTCCTTTTCCATTCACAGCTGTATTACATGCAAACTTTCTCCATAGTAGCATATGTTGTTTTGAACACAGGACGACAGATCAATAGTGCCTTTGTTTAAATTAATGCAGTGATTGTTATTAAGAAAAGTAATTTTAGAGGGCTGGCTTGGTTCTCTACTTTTTAAATTAGGTCACAGGTGTTTCTGTTCTTTTCTTTTCTGATATGCATTTGATGCATTTGTGGATATAGTGAAATATTTTCACTGACAGTGGTTTTCCGAAGTGTTCGTGAAGTGTTCGTGCAGCTGATATCTACAAGATAACTGTAACAGCTTTTCATGCAGTGAGCACCAAAAAAACAGTTTTATTTTGGGTTATTTTGACAGTCGAAGCTGAAGACGTCAGCCTGAGCGCTGAAACATTTAAATGTATCCAAACAAACTTGTTGATCTCCATTTCCACATTTCATATGTTGTTCTTGTTGTGTTATTTAGACTTTTAAAAAAAGAAAAAAACATTCTTGTTGAACATCTGTTAAATATCCAAATAGAAAATGACGATAAATCATGAGGCTGTAAGTCTAAACCCAAAAGTCAACACTTAGCATTGACGTTATTAACATGTGTCAACCCCCAAATGGATAATATGATGATTTGGTCTCCGGGTGTGTCAGAATCCTTGCAGCACCTCCGTTAACAGATCGATATTGGTTTAGGAGTTCTGCTCTAAAACCAAAGGTGAAATCCCACCTTTAGCCATGCGGTGGGCCAGAGTTGCGTTGGTAAATGCAGCCTACAACCAAAGAAAGCCTCCAGTGTTTTCGATGCTCTGCATTAAAGGAGTCGCTACAGATTGTTTTTACCAAGGCTGAAGCAAATTCTCACATCTGCGTTGAGCTCAGAGCTTCAGTGTTCGTCATTCTGTACTTTCAGGTTCCAGACGGATGTCCATTTACTCATCTGTCATTTCAATCGTACAAAAGACAGTAAAACACGAGAAACCGGTCAAAATGTGCTGAACAGCTTCCAGTACTCTCCAAGTGTCATCTCAGTCACTTTCCCACTGTGTGTGTGTGTGTGTGTGTGTGTGTGTGTGTGTGTGTGTGTGTGTGTGTGTGTGTGTGTGTGCAGCAACGATAAATCTTTCTGTATGTTTGCCACCATGTGCACCCATACGTAAATTCAAAGTGTAAATTTCTGCTGCCTGCATCTCCGTCTCACCTTCCCTGTTTCTTTCTGTCTCTCACACACAGGGTTCACAGTGTCACAGCTAAGTGATGGTGAATGTCATGTTTAGAATTCATTTTTGCCATTAATATATCTCCTTTAGCTCAAAGACAGTGTGGCTGTGCAAGACAGTGCGGCACAGGGTTATAACCTGTGCCACTTGTATTTCTGTGTGTGTGTGTGTGTGTGTGTGTGTGTGTGTGTGTGTGTGTGTGTGTGTGTGTGTGTGTGTGTGTGTGTGTGTGTGTGTAAGGACTGGCTAATGACCTCTGGAAGAATGAGCCTGTTCAAACTGAACCTCAGGGAGCTTAACCGATTGCAGCACTCTAAGCGTGCGTGTGCGGCTATGAGCACCAGCATCACTCTGCCCAATCCACAGCAGCAAATCAAAGCTAAGTGCACCGTCAAATAGCAATATCCAGCAGTCTGCACATAAACAGGACTGAAGCTAAGAAATGAGTAAGTAAGTGAGATGTATAGATACATAAATAGTTCACTTATTTTGCCTTTCTCCTTTAGTTTGAGCCCTTTTCACTTACCTCTTCCCTTCTCTTGACTGTGTGTGTGTGTGTCTGGTTTAACAGGCAGACGGTGCCTCCGTATTAAAGGAGTCATGTCTGTGTCAGTGCATGTGTACAACAGTAGATGTGAATGTGTGTGACAAGGTGGTAATGGGACTCACCGTAGGCCTTGCTGCCTACATGGAAAAATATGTGTTTCGGGGAAACACTGCATTCACACACGAGCACACATAACATATAATTTCTTATAGTCAGACAGTCTCGCACGGAGAAGTCAGTTCATTTTATAGTGACAAATCAACACACAGCTCGAGTACACACACACACACACACACACACACACACACACACACACACACACACACACACAGCTTGCTGCTATTACTGGTTGATATCTCTGATGTCTGCAGCTCCCTAAAAATGATTTTCTTCTGCCTGTGGGATATTTTTAACACATACTGTATAGCGCCTCTGTATTAATGTATTGGATTACATATACACAGCAGTATAATGGAGACAGTTTTCTTTAGCTCGCTACTTCTATACTTAAGTAAGAGAGACCAGAAAAACAATATGTGGGACACCAATGTGCTCTTGTGAGAGTTTACACACATGATGGGTTCACTCTTTAGCTTACACTCACAAGCACAAGTACATTAAAGAAAGTTTTATGATTTTCAATTTAAAATGTTTTGTTTTGGGTCCCGGTTCAGCGCAGTGGGAGGAGCCGGCGACCGCGTGCCGTATGCCTGGGCTCGGGTCAGGACCTTTCTCCCTCTGCTTTCCTGTCAGGCCCAAACATGTTTTGGTCATCAGAAGTAGGATTGTTGGGAACTACTAATCAAAAATACTGCGAAAATTTTCTGCACACACATATTTCACCACAAAGATTAAAAATGAAAGTAGATCATAACCTGTTTTTAGCCTTTGGTGTCTGAACCTGCTATCTTTTCAAATCAATAGTTTAAAGCTCAATATTGAACATTTTTATATTAGAAACGTCAAATTATTATCCTTCGCCTTTAACAAGTTACTTGTAGCGATGAAAGCGCAGAGAGAAGACTCAGCTCTTTGTTTTATAGATTCTGTTTTTACTACAACTTTGGTTCACTGTCAGACTTTGCATCAGATAAACACATTGTTCACTTCCTTCCCAGTTCATGACAAGCTGGTAAATAAGTATCAGCTACAATGTATGCAGCTATTAAAGCCAGGCTACAGCTAAGAGACTTTATATTCAGTCATTTCTACTGTCATTATGGGACCAGGAATAAATAAATGATGCTTCAAAAATGTGTCAGAGCAGGAAAAACGCACTAAACATTGTCACCGTCCTTTTCAATAGTTAGTTCCTTCTTACTAACGAGCACCACTAATGATACCTAATGATGGATCTCTTTATTAAAGCAAGATATTTTTTTAATTGCATGTGACTAGTCTCACGCAGCAGGCGGGTACCTGTTCTACTTTGTATGTGTTGTACTGTTTTTGACCTTACACCTGCAGAAATCAGTCAGAGCACGTTGCTGTACCCACTAATATGCAATCCACTCTTTTTCTCTCCTCCATAAATTTGTCTTCTTCGTCGTCCACGATGGGCGTTTTTTTATTAGCAGACATCCATCTCTGCAGCTTCCCACTTCCATCTTAGTCGTCCTAAATAACTCTACAAAGAATTCAGCTTCTCTGTTTTTTACCAATAATTTTGATATGATCAGAATATTTTTTTTAACATTTTTGCACCACCTGTCTTCATCCCCTCTTCTTTTATCTCACTGTTTCTTTTCTCTGCTTTTTTAAATTCTCTACTCTCTCTAATGAATCATGTTGAAGCTTTGCTCTCATACACTGCTGATGGAAGCCCTCTGGCATGCACACATATTGCATACATTCATCACTGTTACAACAGAAGTTAGACTTTGCAAGCAAATACACACAGTCGCATGCATAATGATGCACACTTGACCCTCTGCTCATGCATATTTTTGTGAATGAAAATTAAGATAGCTGTATCAGAAACATGTGAGCGTCATTGTCCAGTTCAAAGGATCGTTGGCAATTTCAATAATTAACTCTACAATTCTAGTACTCTTCTTTTTTCCACTGTTGTCATGGCAGATGAGAATTTCATGAGCTGCCAACATTAGTTTTGAATCTGTGTATAGTAAATGAATGGGAGGATATGAGAGAAACACACATGACCTATGGCACACACAGATGAACATACAGATATAATATCTTTGTGCTCAGAAGTAGATATGCATGCTAAAGCTTAGTGGCATTAAACTTGTCATGTTTCAGAAATCAGCAAGGAAGAATGGATACTGTGTGCGAGATATATCGACACCAGTGACCCCAACGTTCAAACAAACACAGATGTATTCACAAAGGAAATGCCTTTTAATCTGATTTTTTTTAAATTGTCCACAACCTGTACAGCAAAAAGCATGTCAAATTTTATGGTGTTTCCACTTCATAAAGACAAAATAAAAGAGAAGAGAGACACAAGCGAAGTAACAAGAAACTGAAGATTGGTTAGCGGCTGCACGTAATACTGGATTTGCCAGCTGTGCAACATCAGGTGCACTTCTCAGCACTGGCACAATATTAACAGACTGCGTCTGAGGTTTTTGTCAAGGCACATATCTGATTGCTATAACTGAACTCAAGTAATATAGAATTAACAGAAAGAGAGAAAAAATACATCTGGAAGTGTGTGGGTATATGTCTGCACATAACAGATAGGACAATTAAACATATATTGTTTAGACACAACCCAATATTAACCACATATCATCAGCCGCCTGTGACATCATCATCGAAGGACAGGTCAATACTAATGAGGTCAGGAGGAGGGGATGAAATCTGATTACGATCCCCAGTTCATAAACAATATATTTCTATTAAAATCCAGCTTGTACACAAGCAGCGAGACAGAAAGAGAGAACCAAAAGAATGACAGCAAATCAAATCACAAAGGGACGCAAAGACAAGAAAAACGGCGTAGTTTCAGAGAAAGAAATGGTTAAAAAAGTATGGGCTTAATAAATGCAGGGCCGTACAGACTAACCAGATATTAGTAATTAAAACACTGAATCATTGTTGTTTCCATCACTCCCACTGTAATAAACCTCCCCTTGCTTTCCTCCAGGCTATTATGGCTTATTTGAAGAGGAACAGACTTGAGCATGAAAATCAACCAGCTGCTTTATTAGATTAAAAGTACGAGGAGATCAAAGCTGTACAGTCACAGATAATGTCTCTAGTCCCACAATAAACACCATCATATAGAGATTTTCAATGATTTCGGACACAGTGCGTGCTCTTGCTGGTGATGGGGGAAAAAAATCAGTGTAGTATTTGTTTGATTTGGACCTAAGTGTACATACAAAAACACAGGTTTTATAGTTTTAGCCTCTGCATATCATTATAGTGGATTTTAAATAAGAAGTTAAGATGTGATTGAAGTGAAAACTTTAAGCTTTAATTTAAGAGATTTAACAAAAATATTGTATAAAGTTTTTTAGGAATTACAAGCATTTTTATACACAGCAGGAAATTAATAATAAATTTAATACAGCTTTTTAAAAACACACTTACGTATATGTATATGTAGCTCAGGTGGAGCTCAGGTGGAGCTCAGCTGAGCTCAGGTGGAGCGCTGCACTAAGGTTCAGTTGCACAGGAACAGATTATGCATCACAAAGTCAATAAATAATGGATTGGAAGGATTTCATAAGTTAGTCAAATGTTTGTTTGGATATTTCTCTCAAAACCAAACTTTTCAGCTCCTCCACAAAGGTCATCAGGTTGGATCGTTGGCCTTGTGTCATGGTAAATGGACCGGTTCTTACATAGTGCTTTTCTACTCTACTCAACAAGCTTTACATGGTGTGTCCTCTTCACCTATTCACACAAATATTCATACGAGCACTTTTTCTCTGTATCTAAGTGCTTCTCGCTAACACACAGGAGCAACTTCACAGGGTTCAGTGTCTTGCCCAAGGACACTTTGGTGTCAGGGGGTGGGTCTGTGATTCAGCATTTTGAGTTTATTTTGTATTTTTGACTTCTTAGGTTATATTTGAATATGTTCTTCTGTTATTTTTAGTTAAGGTTTAGTCTCGTCTATGTTATCATCAAGGTCCCTTTGTTTTTGAGTCTTTTCCTGTCCTCTGTGTTTAACGTTTAGTTATTCTTGTGCTTTTGTCTCCATTATCTGTCCTCATGTGTCTGTCCTTGTGTCTGTCATGTCTTTCATTTTGTCAGCTTGTGTTGTCCCGTCTACATCCCGTTATGTTCCTGTGTTATTTTGAAGAGTCTCGTGTTCCATGTTCGGTGTGTTTAGTTTCGCTTCCCCTGTGGTGTTCAGTTTCATTTGTCTCAGCTGTGTTTCCCAGGTGTTTCCACTTCGCTCATTACCCTGCTGTGTATTTAAGTCCTCTGTCTGTTCAGGGTCGGTCTGTCAGTTTTCCTTCCTTCATGCCATGTCAGATGTTCAGGTACCTCATGGTTCTGTTCAGGTCGTGCTCATGCTGTAGTGTATTCTGGCTCAAGAGTTGGGAGTTTGCCTTGTAATCGGAAGGTTGCCGGTTCGAGCCCCGGCTCCGATAGTCTTGATCATTGTGTCCTTGGGCAAGACACTTCACCCGTTACCTACTGGTGGGGGTCAGAGGGCCCGGTGGCGCCAGTGTCCGGCAGCCTCGCCTCTGTCAGTGTGCCCCAGGGTGGCTGTGGCTACAATGTCGCTGCCATCACAAGTGTGTGAATGTGTTTTGGGGTCCTTAGGGACTAGTAAAGCGTTGTACAAATACAGGCCATTTACCATTTATTCTCATGGGTGTTTCTGTGATGGTGAACCATAAATATTCTTGAATATAAAGGTGATAAAAGCAATTAACAAATAAAATGATCATCCAATTACAGAATCAGGCGAGGTCCTCATGAATTTTCTTTGGTCTTGAGCAATACTTGTGTATCTCTAGCTATTGCTAGATCATTTTTCTGACCCTGTACTCTGGTACCTTTCATGCTGCCAACATGCGAAATTATATTAAGTGTCCCATACAGAGTGCACACTTCTGTTCTGCAGACATTCAGGTGTGCAATATGCTCCAAAGAAACACATTAGATTAATGACAACAAAAGGCCAAACTGAATACGGCCAATCACACTGTACACACAGGTGAGAAACAGGACAAACACACACACATGTAAATATAATTAAATTCCAATTTGCACACGCACACTTTATGCACACAGCTAATAGACAAACACAGAGACACACGTGTTGTATATTCTCACTCAGACACACACAGCAGCGCTGCTTTGTGTGTGTGTGTGTGTGTGTGTGTGTGTGTGTGTGTGTGTGTGTGTGTGTGTGTGTGTGTGTGTGTGTGCCTATGGCAGCAGCTACTGTGGCATCTGTTGCCCACAGAGCCAGTCTGCTGGAGCTGGAGTCAATTATAAACACATTAGGCTCTGTTTCCCATAACACACAATGACAGAAATACCTGTACGTGATCGCTCACACAAGAACAAAGTCAGATGTGCACACTCCAGCAGCAAACTATGAAACTATATATCCATCATTACGTCACTGCTGAAGAGACAGTGAGAAAAATGTGCAAATATAAGCCAATATGATCCAGTTTCTCTTAAAACACAGGTAGGTGCAGAGTGTGTGTGTGTGTGTGTGTGTGTGTGTGTGTGTGTGTGTGTGTGTGTGTGTGTGTGTGTGTGTGTGTGTGTGTGTGTGTGTGTGGAGGGTAGCTATGGATAAAGATTGACTTCGAAACTGAGAAAAATTATAAACAAAATACCTCCAGACTAGTCATCTTATAAAACTCAATTTGTTGAAGAAGCCACTTGTAAAAATCACAGGCGTGCATCGTATTCCCAGCAGACCTCTAAATGCTAAAAGTATCCGCGCCCTCAAAGACAGCGGCTTGGGATTAAACGTAGCTGACAGACTGAATAGAAAAGAATATCTCTGTCTTTCTGTGGGCTTTCTTCCATTAGCGTGCTAGACAAGCCGTCACGAAGAAGGCGCACGGAGGCGAAGCACGTAAAGCTGTTTGGGTGTGGACTTGCGCGTGCACCCTCAAGTATTTTTTGAGTACATGTGCATGTTTATAATGTACTCTATGTGAGTAATAGAGTAATAGAGCAAAGCCGACCTTTGGTGTGTGTGTGTGTGTGAGACAGCTGGCAAACAAGCATCACTCTTTCTGAGACTGACTGACAGGAGGACTGAGGAAGAACGCAGACAGAATTCAAAGATACAAAGAAACAAATATTGAGCTCGTTACAGACGGTTTTTGTCACAGCTGGAAGTTATTAACACGTACAGATTAGACAGAGAAATCAGAGGAAATCAAACAACAGAAGATGAGAGGTGAGAATCACGTGCTGTGCACAGACATATAGGACAATCCTCAGCTGCATTCATAGCTGGCATGGAGGGGCATCTAAGAAGGCTTTATGATCAAACTGCTGTCATTCAGCACTTTGATCTGATATTATTCTGTCAGTCAGTAACACAGGGAATCTGAAACATCTCTGCATGTGTGTGCATCTCTGATCGTACCTGTGTTTGTTCACTACTACTACCAGTGGGCATGCGGGGGGGGGGCACATATACACTTCATTCAGAAAGAAGTTGGAAGCTGTCAAAATTGTTTGCTAGCCATCAAAATCCTCCCATAAATGTTAGTGTGAGCCCAAAACTTTAGCCAAATATTAGCAACAACATCTTCTACAACTACATCAGTAGGTTTTTCTGCCTTGTGAGCTTTGGAACAAGCACTGGTCTGAGGTCAGTACATGAGGATATCTGCTGAGTTAATAATAATGCATCTGATACTAACCCCTTTTCCAGAAAGGCAGGACACCCGTAGCCGTTTTAAACTATTAGTTAAATCAGTCCAGAGCTAATACGAAATGTGTTTTTTATAAATGTTATTTATTCTCATTTTGAATTTCTTGCCAGTATCACATTAGAAAAGAGACATTTTGTGATGTTTCGCCTCTGTTCGTAACAAGTTTGTTAGTGAGCTGTTTTTTCTTTTCTTGTATTTTTTGGGAACATTTTGGGTGTTTTATTGTTGCTGGTTTGTTTTTTGGGACATGGCTGAAAATATTCCAGGTGACAGATCCTGGCTCTGTTTTTATTATGGCGCTATGCTATTTTACTGCATGCAGATTTTGTCTGACACTTTCTAAAGTGTCCATCATCAGCATTGTTGGTGCTTTCACAGATGCACGTACTGATTTCATTCCTGATCATGCATACTCAGTACTTGTTTTCAACTTTGTCCCACAGAGATTTCTCTGGATTCTCTGAATGTTTTAACAATTTAAGATTCTTCAGGTATCAGAATAGACACATTCTTTGCAGTTTTACGTGGAGAAACTTTATTCTTGAATTGCTGAAATATGTGGCTGTGCAGTCTTTATCAGAGTGGTAAATCTCTTTTTATGTGTGGACGTGATCTGCTGCTAAATGTTCATTTTGCAGAGCTTTACTTTTTGTTTTTGCTTTAAATCTTTTTTTTCTACTAAAGTAGAAATTCAGAAATCTTTCTAGTTTAGTTTTTTTCTCTCAACTTTTTCACTTTTGGGTGAAAACTTCTCTGAACAATCTAAAAGTGTATGAAAAATTTGGGTGATTTCATAGATTTGGATTACTTCAGTTTCTTTTTGATAGTCGTATCAATATTACTGTAAAGTTTGAACTAAATTTCCAGATGAAGCTGTGTGTGTGTGTGTGTGTGTGTGTGTGTGTGTGTGTGTGTGTGTGTGTGTGTGTGTGTGTGTGTGTGTGTGTGTGTGTGTGTGTGTGTGGTGACTGTGTTTTTATGCGCAAGGCAACAAAACAACAGATAACCGTACCTCACTCCTTCTATTAGGAGTCCCGAGGTGCAGTAAAGTGTCCAGGGATAAAATATGTGTGTCTGTGTGTGTCTACGAGACAGTGTGAGTGCGATAAGTAATATAGCAGTCATAGAGGAAGCCACTGTAACCTTTATACAGCTCTTTACTCTGTCACTTTCTATAGAAACACATCTCCATCACTTATAGAAGGAGAGGAAGGAGCGAGGGGAACATGCACAGAGACTGACAGAGGAGAAAGGGAGGAAAGGAGGAGGAAAGGAGGAGAGGAGTAATAGAAGCGAGGAGGAGGAGGGAAAAACAATATGAAATTGAGCCAAGAGGAGAGAGCCTAGAAGTGTTACGAAAATATAAGGAGAGGGACAATGATGAGCTGAGGAGGACTGGGCTATAACGACAAAAGAATGAAGACCAGAAGTAAAGAAGCACAGGAGGAAGGAGCAATAAATGAAGACGCTTCATATTTTCAATGTCAAGCGTTTCTGCGCTCACGTGCTGCCCAGAAGAAACGTGAAAAGGGGTAATACGAAGAAACAGAGATAGAAAATAGGCAAAAGAAATGCTGAACGAACTGCCTGTCAAATAATAAAAGAAGACAAAGACATGCAGGACAGAAGAATAATGCAAAATTACTCACTCATGGACGCTGTGGTGCAACATCTTTGGTCATCTGGATTGACACATACTCGCTGCACACGAGTTTAACTGTGCAGTGAACAAAATGCATATTATGTGTTTTTATTAAAGGAAAACAAAACTAGCAAAATATTGTTATCTACATAACAATATTTTGCTAGGACATCTTAGGTCAACTGAACTCCTCTTGCTGTCGTGATGTCCTGCCAACAAGTTTCTTCAAAAAGGTCTCAAAGACTTTAGAGTCAGACCTGTTACAGATCGTCAACTTTTCTTTAATATCAGGTGTGTTTCCAGAATCACTAAAAACTGCTGTAATAAAACCTATACTGAAAAAGGACAATCTTGACAAGACACAAATGAACAACTACAGGCCGATCTCAAATCTCCCATTTTTAAGTAAGATCATTGAAAAAGTAGTTTCTCTTAGATGAACCTTGGCTAGATGTAGAACAAGCACTTTGCAATAATCTAGAGATTTCAGACCTACCATTTATCAGCTCAAACATCCAACGACATGAACGCTTTAAAAGCATCAGCATCAGCTCTTCTCTGACAGCATGGTGGGAGTTTCTAAAATTGACGGAGTCTTCATTAATCCCATGCCAACGTACACCTATCTGGAACAACCCTGACATATTACAAAACAATAATATGATAAACTTTTCAGATTGGAGTGGTAAAGGAATCAAATATTTAGAACATATACTAGAAGGAACAGAATTTATTTCATTTGACGGACTAGTTACACAATATGGGATCAACAAGAAGAGCTTTTTAGAATATCAACAAATTAAATCCATAGTAAAAAACAAATTTAAACCGGGTCAAGTTGAACTACAAATACCACCAAGTGTGGTTCAATTTCTTACTCTTAAAACCCCCAAATTACTTTCCAAAATATACAGAATGCTTTCTAAAACAGATGAATCAATATCACTTCCTATTGCAAAATGAGAAGCGGATTTATCAGTTAACTTAGACCTAAACTTCTGGTCTCAGATTTGCTTAAAAACCTTTTTTTTTTTTTTTTTCATGCTCACAGGTGTACACACGGGTGCTCACACCCACAAACTACACCCTTTTTGGCTCCTGCCTCAAAGCACACTGTGCGCTGTCGATCTTACGTGCTGCACAATAATGTTTAATATTTAGTATTTACTGTTATATTCCCATAGATCATCGTGATGTTGTTTATTGTATTGCTCTCGTTTTCTTCTGCTTGTTTTCTTTTCTCTTTCTCAACAGGTGATCCAGGTGATTAATATATGTTTTTTTTTTGTCTGCTTATTTAGTTGGGGTTTTTTTTTTGCCCTTTATCCCCGTCCCTCTTCTCCGCTGTTTCCCCCCCTCTTCCTTTCTCCCTTTTCCTCATTCAAGTCTGTCCCGTATCTAGCAAGTGAAAATAAATAAAATAAATAAAATAAACAATAAAAGGTGAAGACCATAGACCATTACGGCAAGGCTGGGATTGTCCATTTGGTAAAGTAAATCCGTTGGGCATCTTTCTTCACATTTAGACAATAATTCTGATGGCAAAAGAGCCAAATGGGACAGGCAAAAAAAAAAAAGAAAAAAGAAAGAAAAAGCAGTTTCTCAACAGCTCAATTACTTCTTAAAACAGAATAACTGCTATGATGCCTTCCAGTCAGGTTTTAGACAGAACCACAGCACTGAAACCGCTCTGACCAAAGTGTTTAATGACATATGTCTGAATACAAACAGTGGAAAAATACCAGTCTTAGTTTTGCTGGATCTCAGTGCAGCATTTGGTACAGTCGACCACAACATATTACTCAAACGACTGGAGAACTGGGCAGGTCTTTCAGGAACTGTACTAAACTGGTTCAAAACATACTTAGAAAACAGGAAATACTTTGTATCAACAGGTAACTTCACATCTGAGCAGACAAGTATCACATGTGGAGTTCCCCAAGGTTCCATCTTGGGACCCCTTCTGTTTAACATTTACATGCTCCCACTGGCACAGATTATAAAGAACAAAATAAACTATCACAGCTATGCAGATGATACACAAGTATATATCACAATGTCACCAGGAGACCGAGGCCCTGTACAGGCTCTTGGTAAATGCATTGAGGAAATTAATGACTGGTTGTGCCACAATTTTCTCCAGCTAAACAAAAACAAAACTGAAGTAATAGTCTTTGGCGCCAAAGAAAAACCGATTACAGGTCACCAGAGAACTTCAATCTATACACCTAAACACCACAAACCAGGCGAGAAATTTGGGTGTAGTGATGGATGCAGACCTAAACTTAGAAAAACACATTAGGACAATAACAAAGTCATCTTACTATCACCTCAAGAATATATCAAGGATCAAAGATCTGATGTCTCAACAGGACCTGGAAAAACTAGTCCATGCATTCATCTTTAGTAGGCTTGATTACTGTAACAGCATCTTTACAGGTCTACCTAAAAAATCAGTCAGACAACTACAGCTCATTCAGAACTCTGCTGCTCGAGTCCTCACTAAGACCAGAAAAGTGGACCACATCAGTCCAGCTCTGAGGGCTTTACACTGGCTGCCTGTCCGTCAGAGGATAGACTTTAAAGTCCTGATGCTGGCCTATAAAGCTCTGAATGGTTTAGGACCAAAATACATCAGTGACCTCCTGACCCAGTATGAACCTTCCAGATCCCTCAGGTCATCTGGATCCGGTCTTTTATCAGTTCCCAGAGTCAGAACCAGACACGGAGAAGCTGCATTCAGCTTTTATGCTCCTTGTATCTGGAACAAACTCCCAGAAAGCCTCAGATCAGCTGAAACACTCAATTTATTTAAATCCAGGTTGAAGACTCACCTGTTCTTATCTGTTTTGATTTTTGATTTTATATACTGTTTTGTTTGTTTGTTTGTTTGTTTGTTTGTTTGTTTGTTTGTTTGTTTGTTTGCTTGCTTGCTTGCTTGCTTGCTTGTTTTAATCAATTTCAAATCATGCTTTTTATTTGTTTTTGTTTCTAATGTCTCTGTAAAGCACTTTGAATCACCTTGTTGTTGAATTGTGCTGCAGTTTGGGGAAGGCCTCGAAGGGGACTGGCGATGGCTCCCGGGCCAGGCAGATCCCCCAAAGAAGGCATCCCCTACAGGAGTGAAGACTGGGCGTTATAGAGGTCTTGTTGGAGGAGAGGAGATTGTTGCGAATGTGTAACTGGTAGGCTTGTGTTGACCATCGGCCTAGGAGCTTGATTAAGTGGTCGGGGGTTCCTTTGCGGGAGGCAGAAGTCGCAGTGCCGATGCGAAAGGAATGGCCAGAGAAGAGATTGGGGGAAATCCCAAAAGACGAGAGTACTTGGCGAAAGTGTGAGAGAAACCATGACCTGGTCGGGGCGTGGCCAGATTTGGTGATGAACAGTGGATCTGAAGGTAAGGCATCCTGAGATTTTCTGAGGTGGAGGTAATGGGTTAGTGATTCGAAGGCGCTTAAAGGTGAGTTTATTTTGAAGTAGTATATAGGTGATTGGCTTTGCTTCGCTTGAGGGAGAAAATGAGGCAGTCTTCGGAGACTGGGTGGATGTCACTCAAGCACGGGTGAAGATCCGGCTAGGATTTCAAAGATGAGGAGGTGAATTTGGAACAGCATAAGAAGCCTAAGAAGGCAAGCGGGAACATGGCTTGGAGTGTGCGTGCCAGGAAGTAGTTGCTATACTTCAGCCGGATGGTAGAGATGCAGCGATGTAGAAGATCTGAAGTTAAAGTAAATTTGAAGAGGATCCAACATAGAGCTTTGGAGAGTGAGTCGAAGAGCTTGGGGCTGCTTTTGCAACCGAAGGTCAGCCTGACTGCCAAATAATAGGCATCCCTCCACTTGACTCCGAACAAGCACCAGAAATCGGGGTGAATCGGCAAGACCTTAAAGGCACTTGTGATGTCGGCTTTAGAAAGCCATGCGCCTCAGCTGGTGAGTTTAATGAGAGAAATGGCGTGGTTCACTGTGGAGTATTTGAGAGAGTAGTCGTCGCTGGGAATGAGGCTATTTATGCTTGGAATCTGACTGCCGTGGAGAGCAGAAAGATCGATGATGATGCGCTTTTTGCCTGAATATTTTCTGGTGGTGATGCCCAGAAGATTGATGCGAAAGAGGGGAAAGGGAGGTTCGGGGAAGGGTCTGATCATAAAACCCTCCCTGACTTCCTTGGCGAGCAGGCTGTCGATGGTTTCTGGGTCTTTGAGAGCTGACTGCAGGTTTTTGCAAGCGCAAGAAACCGATGGCTGGGCGACGATCCAGGAACGATGATCTAGGAAGTTGACGAGGTCTGGGTTAGGGTGATTTTTTTAAGGCGTCTTTTAGTTGACAAAGCTAGTCATGGCTTGGTGGGGTTGTGGGGGCATGCGGGGCGGGAATGGCCGCTGCCTCCAAGGTGCATGATGGGCCTACCCCGCTTGTCTGAACCTTGAGGCGAAGGCATGGTGGGGATGGAAATTGTGGGTTTAGAAAGTTCTGGTACAGGAGCTGGTGTCAAGCGGTTAAGAACGGATGGACGGCGCGAGGGATGTGGATTGTTTTGGGCTGGAACGATGCAGGCAGAACCAGGATGTGACGCGGCGCCTCACAACTTGCAGGAGAGAGAAGAACGGGCGACGAAGACGCAGCAGTAGAGTTCCTGATCGAGACTGCCCCAGAAGGTGTCTTGGTTAAACTGCTGAAGGCAAGCAGCTGCCTGAGAAGCAAACTGGATGTTGTACTGATAGAAGCCTGTGCCACTGAATCATAACGCAAGATCGAGAATAATAGTCAGGAGTCGAACTCTTGTCTTCGGGAGGGAAAGGCGGTGCAGAGGACGTCTCTGTATAACGAGAAAGCAAAAGCAAACTCAAGCGGAGTGAGCTCTTTTGCCCAAGAAGGGGCCGCACCATGATGGAACCATCGTGGCCGTCGATCACCCTGGGAAGAGCAGGCTGCGTGAGAGGAGGGAGAATGAGCTCAAACAAATCTACGTATTTACCGGCGATGATTTGTTGGCGAAGGTTAGCAGATACGGGAGAAGGTTTTGGGGCCGGTGGGTCGGGAGGAGGAAGTACCGAGGCCAGCGCAAACTGGGCAGTGCTAGCATGAAAAATGGAGCCTGGGCTTAAAGGCTAGGCCAGGTGCAGCTCGGAGCTTCACCGACAGGAGGAGGAAAGGCTGCTGTGTTGGAGGGATGAACGGTCGGACAGCTGGTTGGAGGGATGTTAGCTGAAATATGATGGGAAGGAGCGAAGGTGAGAGGACCTGGCATCCTGGTGCCGAGGTTACTTGCAGTGTTTGGTAGAGAAGGAAAAGGTAGCTGAGAACCTGGCATCCCAGTTACGAGGTTCGCTGTAGTGTTTAGCAGAGGAGGAAAAGGTGGCTGAGAACCTGGCTGAGGGCCTGGCAACTCGGTGCAAGAGAGGGTTTGGTGGGGCGAGTTGCAAAGGTAACCCTAGCCGAGTGTCATGCTGAGTAGGAGTAGCAGCTGAGGAGGGAGCATGCGGAGTGGTGGCGAGCTGCGGCTGTTGCTGGCTGGGTGAGGCTGAAAGGAGCAAGGAAGCATCGTTAATAGTGGCGCTGGCTTCATTTATGCCCGGAGAAGGATTAACTCTGTTCGGAATGAGAGCGGGAGCGCTGAGATGTTAAGAAGAAATGGAATAATGTAGCGTTGTTATCGGATCGGCGAAAGCGGATGCCTCTCTCTCTCAAAGCTCGTTGGAGACGGGCGACAGTCCAGTCGTAGATCTTCGTCGGCAAAGAATCTTTAGGAGACCTCACCGGAGCGTGGGAGCGACCTCGGAGTTGAACGCTGAGATTGATCGTATTTCCGGGAAGCTCCGCGGGGCTGGAGATGTCCCTCAGGGTGATCCGGGGTGGAGCTCTGCCGTGAACTTTTACTGGGAGTGGATCGTCCTCTAGTAGCAGTTTCAAAGGTTGTAGTTTCGCAACTGGAGCCGATACTGTTGAATGGAGCGGAGAGAAGGGGATGCAAATGGCGGACCTGATGGCTGCGTGGCGAGGACGGCTGCTGGAAGGCGCCCCAGAAGGGCCGGCTGTAATCGGGATCTCCGCGGCAGCTCCACTAGGAAGTTTAGGTTGCAGATCCCGGACTGCCTGGGGAAAATCAGGTGGAGAAAGAGTGAGGTCCTGGTCCGATGGGCTGAGCGACAGGGAATCCATGATGATGAGCCGAAGGGTGAGTAGGAATCAAGCTCTTAGGATTTTGCGAGGCGTCTGACGACGAGGGGTGTTCGCATGAAAATGAGAACAGCAGGTGAAGGGGCGCTTTTATAGCCTGTGGCCGGAGGGGGCGTGAAGGAGGAGTTGTCCCTCTCCTGAAATTCAGATGATATCTCCACTTAAAAAACTCGGAAGTCTTTTTCCAGAATTTATGACCTCATTATGACAACTGATTATCATTAGTGTAGTTTTTGTGTTGTCTTTTTATTTATCTTTTATGTGATAATACAGACTCATAACATAACTCTGTGTGTGTTTGACATGTAAACACACAGCACAGATTTGCTCTTTACAAGGTAAAATGTTACAGCTTTATTTTACAGTTTACAGCTAGGTGACAAGATAAAATACAAAAACACACAAAAGTAATGTAGGTGAAAACAAAATGAAAACGCAATACTGCGAGAAAACAAGACTTTCTTTTCATTTTCCCTCCTGAGAGACGGTATCGTTCTAACTCTTGTACTTTTCTTATATTTCAGGCACTTCACTCTCAGCCGAAGGGATCAGACATGTACCCACAGCATCGCTGAAGACCACGTCTACCTGTCATCTGGATGTTGCTACATGAAATGAGATCAAGATGGAGCTCAGCTGTGTGATCAGTAGTGCAGTTGAACGATCAAAGCCCAATACAGAAACACAGGGAGGCTGTATGTACAAGGCATCTGTTACATTCAACACGTAATAAAACTGGTGAATCCTATTAAAATGTTTCACTTTCACGATCTTTTAAAGGCTAGCCCTTTTGCCACAGTGCCTTATATTAAGATCATCTCTGTAATTTTGTTCGTCTTGATGACAAAGAGCGACTATGGAGCCCATACAGTCCACGGTAAAGCATCATCTCAATGAAAGCCACAGCTTCATTTAATTATTCACACGTGTCGTGCGTTCTGTCCTCACTCAAAGGGCTAATGAGTACCATTCAACTGCACTTGAGCTTCCCCCTTGTATGAGAAAGAACAGGCACCACTCCATTCACCCCCATTTACTGACAGTGCATATGAATGGTTTTAAGGTACATTGCTGTATCTTTGTTTGGCCCAGAGTCTTCGTTTCAGTGTACAGCAACATTTTAATTTTAAGTTTCATTCCACAGCATGACAACGAGTTTTATCAATACTATGCCCTTTAGACAGAAACAAAGGATTGGCTTTGAGGTGACCTTTCTCTACAGCAAGCATTTTTCATGATCACCCACATGACAGGACACTTGTCTGAGAAGATTGAACTCTTGTACCATCATAACAAGAAAATACAGAAGGGTTACAAGTAGCGCAAAAACCTAAAGAAATCAGTGTGCAAGGTGTGATGGGCGATCGTGACTCAAGAGTTGGGAGTTCGCCTTGTAATCGGAAGGTTGCTGGTTCTAGCCCCGGCTTGGACAGTCTCGGTCGTTGTGTCCTTGGGCAAGACACTTCACCCGTTGCCTACTGGTGGTGGTCAGAGGGCCCGGTGGCGCCAGTGTCCGGCAGCCTCGCCTCTGTCAGTGCGCCCCAGGCGGCTGTGGCTACAATGTAGCTGCCATCACCAGTGTGTGAATGTGTGTGTGGATGGGTGGATGACTGGATGTGTAAAACGCTTTGGAGTCCTTAGGGACTAAGTAAAGCTCTATACAAATACAGGCCATTTATCATTTGATGTGGAAACACTTAACAAGTGCAAAGGTGTAGCTACTGTTCTGTACTTTCTGCAAAAATGTCGGCAGCTAAGAGGAATATATTCATACTTATTTACCAGAAAATAACCCATATTAATAATTGCATTTTTACATTTGTTACCATTTTATTTTAACATGATTCCTAAAAGTATTTAAATTCTCAAGTATCTAACAGTTTGCCAGTAAGTTTGTAATATTCCTTGTTTTACTGTGCAAAAAGGCACCGATGTAAGTATGAATGGAAAATATATCTATAGATAACCTGTCCAAACATATTTACAGCAAGACTAAAAAGCAAAAAGAAAAAGTTAAAACTGAAGAATACCACCACCACGATCAGATTCAAATCGAATAAAGCGCGATGGATGCCAGAATCGCAGATGTAAAACAGAACCTGAGTCAGATGGATTATAATTTGAGCCATACCTCGGTCTCATTTTCAGGATGTGAAGAAGCGATGGCCAGTGATGCTTTGATCCACGATGTGGAGCTTATTGCAAAAATTCTTCCTTTGTGATTTGTTGTCCCCACGAATGTGATGCTGTTGGTTTTTTGGACTTTCATCCTGACCAATTACTGTTTAAAGTGACATCAAAGAACAAAGAGAAAATAAATTCAATTGTTCTCATAATACCCGGAATCCAGCTGCAGACTGGAGCAGAGAGGTTAGGAGGACAAACTCATAATAACGGCTGCAGATTTATGAATCCACAGGAGACCATGCACACCACAACTGTTTCACCAACTTCAAATACTATGTGACCTCTTCTTATCTCAGTTTGGTCACAATTAAGCTGCATCTGTAATTTCACTGTGAATCGTTCTCTGAAAACACCAAAACAAATACATTCAGACTGTAAAGACAGATATTTGGTTTTTTTATTCTCTCTTGTATGACCTTTGCTATATAATGACACCATCATACGCACATTTAGTACAAACAGGTGTTTCTATAGAAATCATGTTGAATGCCAGATGCCGCTGTTTATCGACTATAACTGCAAGTGAGGATTAAGAGATGGCATAAGAGCAGAGTTATGGTCTCCTTCATTCTCCTCCCTGCTTTAGATTATACTATATATACTGCCAAGCTTTGCCATTTACTGCAGTGCAGCTGGGATGGAGGATGAGGAAACACATACACACCCAGAAAATTATATAGCTCCCTGTCAATCTCTGCCCACAGGTGCCTCCCAGGTGTGCCAGTGCTGCTGACAAACTGAGAAGAAGAAAGAGAAGCTGAAGGAGGTAGAGCAGATTTGTCCTAATATGATACACCCCCCCTCCCCCCAAGCACCTGCTCAACCCTCACACACACATAAATACATCAGTCATGGGTGTAAAGAGTGAAAAGGTCTCTTACATCAGTCGTTTTATACTAATCTCAGACGTGACTATAAATCAACTGTAACTAGGAACCAGTCAGAAATTGTGACAAGTATTAAAATATTTCAGAAGAGTCTGTGTCTGGGGGAACGTGAATGACTGAGATCACCAACATGTTTAAAAACCATCTTTGGTGACTGAGCCCGTAGGATGGATGTGGTTGGTGTTGAGTTTCTTCAGGATCCAGATTTTGTTTGTCTTTCCAGACACGCCTCTGTGACGTGAGACCAATCAGCCTCGAAAGAGCTGGAGAAGAGAGGCCATCCACTCGTTGAACCTTGAACGTTTTCGTCCCAGTCGTGAAAAGCTGACCAGCTCTCTGTGTTCTCAACATATTTTTATTTTAGTCAATAGATGTACTCAGTAATTTGACAGTCCAAACTTTTTCTTGCTTGAAACTCGAACAAGGACATCCACGTGATGTTTTGTTGGTAGAGAGGGAGCTGAAGACAACGTCTGTGCTCATCTGTGGCCACAATCTGCGGTTAGCAACTCAAAAATAAATAAATAAAGCACCATAGTTACAAGTGGCGGAAATGAACATCTCTTGGAGGGTATTTGGGTTCAACCTCACAGATACTGTGAGGAGTTTGGACGTTCAAGAAGACCTCAGAGATAAAAGGAGCCATTGGGCATTCTTCAACAATCTAACTTTGGGGATTCGTGTTTTGCAACAATGGAGGCATTAACTATCTCAAATGGTTGAGGAATCCCAGAAGAGTTGGAGAAGGGGGCTGAGGAGAGGATTATGGTTGTTCCCACAGCTTGGACCCAAATAAGCGGATAGACGGATGGATGGAAGTTCATCTTTAGTTAGCTTAAGACTGTGGGGATGCTTAAACTAAACTTATTTTTTCATACAAGTTTGTAATCTCTGTAAAAAAAAAAAAAAGAAGAAAAAGACAAGAACCAAATTATTATGTTATTATGTTTAAATTGTCTTTAAATGTTATTCAAAATTCCCCATCCAGTGTTTACCACTGTGTTGTATCACCTTCATGTTTGATCTGAAATATTTTCCCTTTCTCTAATGCTAAGGGATTTTTCCGAAGGTCTTCACGTCACATGTGATGCAGCATGTGAAAACCAAGTTCTCACAACTCATGATCCAAGCAACGTTTAAGCCTAAAGACTAAAAAGTCCCGATCACCACTGAGGATGCAGATTTGAAGCCGACTCTCTGGGTGGAAGTGACCCATCGTGTCCACTGATGCACCTCGGACTTTCACTGATACTGACTGAACGGTGTGGAGCCTGATTTAACTATTTAAAGGTGCACTGGTGAAACTATGATAGGGTTTTCCACTCGTTCAGTTTTAAATGGTCACGACAACATTTCTGTGTAGAATTTTAATGAATCCTGTTCACAGTCATTTTTATTGTATGTACTCCTGAGTCCACGACTTCTCGTTACCTGTGATGATGAAATCCCCAAATTCACTGGATTTTTTTTTTGAATGAGAAAGTTTTAAATTATTGAACAATCTGCCCTGGCAGCTTCACACCAGGCGGTTTTCCACTGCATTACTTTTCCAGTCTGTCGTTGCCCCTGTTTCAACATTTAATGTCTGATGTGATGCTTTTATCAAATTCACAACATTTCTGTATTTAGAAGCAGAGCTGAATAATTTCTTTCAGTTAGATCAATATCTGTAATGAGACAGGCTCCAGCTTGTGGGCCTATGTGTTTTTAGCCATTTAAAGGCTCAAGTGCCTAAAACACAGGGCCCAATGCAACTAAAGTTCAGACATATACTCAAAAAGTGGATGTTTATGAGAATAATATGACACTTAATATTGTTATTGAATGGGGTCAGTAAAGGGGTGTGGCACATAACTCCATAACTAAACTCTGCTTTGTTTCGTTTCAATTAGAGCCCTCAGCAGAGTCCTGGAGCCACACGTGTTCAAATGTATTCATTAAAGTGTAAATTAGTGACTGTGGAGGGTCAAAGGCTGTAAAGCTCCTTCTGACTGTAACAGTGAGAATGATAACATGAATTTATTTCTCTGTTACTACACTGTAGTATCAGTGAATTCATTCAAAATAAATAAATGATTTACTGCATTTGTACAGTAACATAAATCACAGCCAGCATAAAAAGGTCAGCCATGATAAACAATCACAAATCACATAAAGCTGCACAGTTTTAATGATGACGTTTCCCACAGGTTAGCGCTTTCATGAACCTCTGTGACCCAGCAGACACTAATAAATAGGCTTAATCCTTGATAGGAATTATTTATTAAGATATGAATTTATATTCACCAGCAAATAAGCCTTTAAAATCTGAGACCGGATTAAGGGCCAACATCTATTGTTTTAACTTTTAGTCTGAATATGTAACTACAAAATATGTTCAAAATGTTTTTTGTCTATAAAAAGCCAAAATCTTAGCAGTGGATCTTAAAATCATCTGTAGTTCAAACAACAATACTCTCAGATATCAGCTTTCACTGTCAGCCGTACGTAGTCGGACGTAGACATACAGACTGCAGGCCCGGATGAAGACTGCTGTGCACCTGCTGTACAAGCAGTGACTGCAGCCCATTCATTCATTATTCCTATAATGCATCTTTTAAACAGAAAACAATGTGATTATGTGACCAATTATTCTATGTCCCCTTTTCCATGTACTACTAAGCTTCACAATTGCTTTGAGAAATTGCACAACTGTGTCACCAGTAGGGATGGGTATCGAAAACCGGTTCTTGTTGAGAACCGGTTCCCACTGTTTCAATTCCTTGGAATTGTTTGCAAAGCTGTCGTATCACGCCATCGGCCCCTCTGGCCAACACCAGTAGGTAAAGTGTCTTGCCCAAGGACACAACGACCAGGACAGAGAGCCCGGGGATCGAACCGGCAACCTTCCGGTTACAGATGCGCTTCCCAACCCCCTGTTCCACGGCCGCTGCTAAGGTTCAAATATTGAGGAAGGAGAGTACAAACAACCAGGTCCAGAAGATCTTGGTCAAACAATTGATTTTAATGAATACACGCGTGGGAAGACCAGTTCCGTTCGCAGACAGGAATTGATCTTCGACTTAATCAAAGCATACACAGATTTTTATAGCATCAGGGTTTGAATTAATGACGCCCCCTCATACGTCACAGACAGAATATATACATACGTCAAATCAAAACCACAATGACTTTTAACACGGTTTAAAAAGAACATTGTCTTCTATCTCGTCTGGAACACGAGCCCGACATCCTGCCAGACGCTGTTCCTCTTTCTTGCAGCGACAACAAGAAACTGTCCCTCTTTCCAGAGACAAACATGACCAACTTCTCACCTATAAATGATTCCCTCTAACTGAGTGTGTGTGTGTGTGTGTATGTCGTCCTCAAATGCTCTCTCAATTCACCCGTTGCACTTCTGACCTTTCACCAGAACAGAGGCTCATCCTTAGGTACAATAACCTAACTGAAACTATATGTACTATGTTGAATAAATGTTTTAATCAAGAACCTCTACTAAAAGCTTAATAGAAGAATACAAAAGTATACCAGACAATTTGACTAACCTAGTAATTCAAATAGCCTCGTCTAACCTGCTCCTCAGAATAACTTAGACTGCAGTTTCCTGTCAGCCTGTGGCTTTAGTCTTTCTGAAAGACACACACACTGTTTAAACATCTGAATGCAATATCAATGCTGCAGATTATATTATTAATGCAATAGTAATGATGATGATTATTTAACAATAGCAGTAAAATAATTTCCCTGCTCTCCACATCGCCCAGACCAATAAACCAATTAATTAACAATAAATCAATTTATTGTTATTTACATTAACAGCATTAGAAATAATTTCATATTAAATCTAATTAAATCCATAAATGTTACATTGGCAGCAGTACTGCAATACTAAAATGATATAAACGTTGCCTTCAAGACCATCTCCTTGTGCACCTCTGCACTGCTTCCAGTGCTCCTGATCACTGCACTGGGTCACAGATGGACATCTGTCATTAAACCATGGAGCTAAAACCTGTACAGAGTCCTAGTACTGTCAAACTGACTCAGCCACTGCTAATGAGATATTCTGGATATGACTCAGGCAGCAAATAAGACTTGAATGAACTCTGACCTTTCAGCAAAAACATGACATTGTGGAAAAGCAGCGACACATATCATTTCAAATTAAGATGAAAATTATAATGAATTGCAAAGCTAAACAAAGTCTTGTTTTCTGCAACATTTTTACTTCTCAATAATCCATAACATGACTCAATAACTCGACTAGGCCAGCTTTATCTTTCTGAACAAACCGAACGTGCAGATGAAAATCCCACTGGTGTTTTTGAAAGTCAAGGGTCGCAGAGAAGACTCGCTACTGTTGCTGTGTCAGGTGGCTAATCCACAGATGCAGTTTGTCTGTCAGTGACAGCAACAAAGCATGAGGCAACATGATGATGGTGTTTCCAGCTGCGAAGAAAAAAAGACTAACGTGCATGTCAAAAAATCATGCTGAGTTGCCACTTGTAAAAACACAAACTCTCGTGCCTGAAAAGGTTAACATCATCATGCACACAGACACACACGCAAACACGTGAACACACCGGCGCACACATAACGATGTCAGAAATTAATTTGAACCAACAGAATGTGACACAATATCTCCGTTTGCGGTCCCAGCGAGTGTGCCTGCTTGTGTGTGGTGGGGTGCAGACCCAGGGGGCGTTTGAGTACAGCAGATATGAAACGGGGCATTAATTGAGCTTCAAACTAAAGGGAATAGAAGAGGCGGGGGTAAGGGAGGATACTGCAAAGACACCAAGAGACAGAGAGAGAGATGATGTGTGCAAGAAACAGACAGACAGATGCAGGGAGAGAGAATCATGCTGAAGGGAATAACAACTAGTGATGCTCATTAAAACTGATTATTAAAGCAGCAACACTGAAGAGCTGCATTCAGGCATAGCCGCAGCATCCCTGATGTGTTCACATGCTTCTTGCATATATGTGTGTGTGTGTGTGTGAATTTATTGTTTCTATGAACAGATAGCTGCTGAAGCATTACGCTGCATGCACTTAAAACAAACCTGATTTTCATAAATTAAACATTTATCTTGTTCCCTGAGTTTTTTAGTGCAGTCACACTTCTCCTCTTGTCTTTGCTCTTATGCATGAGTGAGCAATGATGTCCTACCGTCCAACAAGTGCTGTCAAAGTGCACTCATGCAAGGCACTTCAAGCAAACACCTCAACTGCCTCGTTGTTAAATGTTGGAGAATAAATTAGGCAGCTGCAGGTGGGAAAGTGTGGCAGACTAAAAAACAAAAAAACAAAGGATTTTTTCAACTATTTTAATAAAATTACTCAAACATCGAGACGGCAGGAATTCACACTTTCTTATTTTAGTAACAATGCAATACCGCTCTTATAGTTGGCATGAATACTGGAGGAAAGTTGATTACTGCATATCTTCATATAACTGCCAGGGCTTGGCATAATTTAGATTTTGAAGAACTAACACACCACGTCACTGAAGGATATAGGCCTCCTCCAGAGACCATGCAGTCAGTCTTGCTGCATCAAATCATGCTTCACAATCCACAAACACTCTTTTTTTTTTTATCTGTGTACCAATTAAACTTGGTGGCCTTGATATGCTAAGCTATTCACCTTGTTTTATTATGTTTAGTGGTCATATTTCATATTTTATTGTCAGATTTTCTTTTCCAAAACAAATGTGAGCCTCAGAGAAAAGCTGCGATGATATCTGTGAACATTGCCTGCACTCAATCATCAAACACACCAAGTCACCAAACACTGTGTTTTCTTTCCAAGTCTCTCTCTCAGATAACATTAAATTGCTCTTACAGTGAAAATAATAAATGTTTCCTCAAGGAACAAGGTTATATTCAGCGCCCAGAATTCATTACTGTGATGAAAAAGGGGGCGTTTTTATTTCAACAACTAATAAGAGTTTAGATTCTCCCTATAAACAGCCATGTCATTAAACAGCAAACTATCCTCGAGCTCAGAAACCAACAACCGATAAAGTCAGTGACGTCATGAGCTTACAATAGTGACAGTTTCCTAGGAATCCTGAAAGTTTGGGTGGCAGCGTTAAACAGGTTCATTGTATTAAGATGATATGGTGCCATTTGAATTATTACTACAGCATTAAATCTGGGAAGATGAGATGATAACATACACTTAACATAAACCCAAAACATGGGAAGATGGTTCAGAGAAAGGAAGTAATCCCAAACAACTAAAAACGTGGGGGATGAACGCAACCAGGGAACCCAAGAAGCAACCAGAGGGGTGTCCACCACAGCCAGGTTCCTTCCCCATTAGTAAAACGATAAAGGTTCCACAGCTGTGATTATCAACCTTCTCTGTAAAGCCAGACTTCGTGCTTTAGCTTCATGCACGGTCACATAGAAACAGGTTGTTCATGCACAGCATAACTCTTCTTCTCCAAAGTCTGACGCCTACTCCAATCAGAGGGAATGATGATAAAATGGTAAATATAACAATCAAATGCAACGGTATTGTAAATAAGGCAGGGGATTCATGCTGAATTCTGGGGTTTAGTGCACACGTGTAAAAACAATAAATAAAACATTTGAATTCATTCTTTTAATGCTCTGTCAGTCCTGCTGCACCGAGTGCAACTGTTCACATCACAGGTATGAAACTTTCACCTGGATACATTTAAAAGTCCTGATAAAGGAGACCTGAAAATGGCTTTATTTTGTCTGCATATCAAAGTGAAATTACTCTTATCGATTGAGTAGGTATGCTAATGCTCTGTGCTCTAGAAGCTGTAGTTTCAGCTGTGTATAAGAGGTTTAGCAGCAGATTAGAATCAAGTATAAAATATTAACGCATTTGTGACGTTAGTAAGGCATGGCTTAACGACTTACACAAAATACATAATATATTTGCCCGTTCCTTCCTGTGTACCGAAACTCAAAAATCTATGTCTGTGTAACTCTGAATAAAAAGGTGAATATTTTGTCTTGTCGGTACGGAAGGGAATAAATAAAACGCAGAATAAAACATCTCCTGAAGGGCATTTTCTGTTGACTACAGAGGTGTGCTTGTGTACTTGTGAGAAAGCAGCACATTTCACAGAAGACAGACAAACCATCAGTGCACAGTGCTGCCACAAGCACTGCCTGGAGCAGAGAGAAGGGATAGCAGGTGTCTGTTTATGTCTTATGTAATATTACTCTTGCATATCCAGCATGAACAAATTAATATGTAGCCCTACTGCATAAAACAAGCTCTTTGTAATATATTACAGCTTACCTCTGTGTAGTAAATGCTGCGAGTGAATTAATGATGAATTAATGTGCATTGTAATCATTTAGCAGGAAACAGTGTTGAGTGGTGGGAGAGCATGAATCTGATCAGCACATCTGAGACCAAGAGGAAGAAAGCTTTACATTATAAAGTCAATAAAAATATATTTGTTATCCCGAGTTTTGACTAACGTCAGTGAGAAGCCAGCAGCATCGCGCTCTGTGTCTGATTGTTTGGAGGGTTCGTGTCTGTGTTTGAGTTCACTGAAGAGCTGACACTGGACTTTGTGTAGGTTCATGACCCGGGAGGTGTTTGGCACAGCTGGTTTCCATGCCAATCAAACCAATAAAAGCAGGTGAATCCTCTTCACTATATACTGGTGGTTTTTGTACAAAGACTCCTGCTGATTCGGGGTCTTTTCACCTTTTCCTTACAGTACATCCCTGTTATTCCAAAGTTCTCTGTGTTCTTGTGCTGACTTTACAGTTTTAATGATATTCTTATTTCAGGGACTGTAACACTGATATTCAGCCAACCTGTTTGCTCTTTGCATGAGCACACATGGTCATAATCAGTCTCAGTCAAGACTAAGCTTGTTTTGGTTCGTTCAGCCATGAAGCCATAAACCACTTTATCTGATCTGAGTGTTTTCATATGTCACAAACTCACAGTTGTCCAAGCAAAATGATTTTAAGTAACATAAAAGGAAATACCTGATCTGGTTTACATTGTGAGTGTCTGTTTCATGCTCAGTAACCTACAGTGCAGTCACTGTGGATTAGTATGCACTATTTCACTCCATCGTGCTCCACACAGTTATAGACCTCAGCACTATATCAATAACCATCAGCAAATTATACTAATTACCTTCTCTCTTGTGTATATAAGCCTCCCTCTGTCCAGCACTCTTCATCATCAGTTTGCGCTGTTCCTCATGTTCGAATCCCCGGTGATGGTTGTTAACTTGGACAAACCATTACAGTGCGCAAAGGAACTGATAAGAAACTGATGGTTTTGCTGCTTCCTTATTTGCACAGAGACAGTTTACTGTTTAGAAATAAACTCAGTGGCTTCACCAAAGAATGAAGCATATCATTTCTAAATATGGGATGTAGAAATCACGCGTTAAAAACAGTGATGTTATTATTAAGGATTGAGCGGCACAGTGTAGCACTGTCACCTCAAAGTGGGGCCATCCTGGGGCTGTGGAATACTCTCCAGGTACTCCAGGTTCTTCCCACAGTCCAAAAACAGTTGGTGTTAGGCTTCTTCATATTGTGCAAAGCAGACCATCTGCTTTAGGGGTTTAACAAAAGTATTAACTATTCAGGAATTACAGACATCTTTATCCATAGTTCCCCATTTTCAGAGGCTCAGGTGGACAGTTTTGTGATCAGGTGAGGTCTGCTCCCTCCCTTTTCCATGACAGATGAGACAGATAAAAGCTCCATTGTTGATTCCTAGTGTTGGGTCTGTTTTCATTGGCGTTCTTAATATGAGCTCTGAAAAAGATGCCAATGAGGATGCCATCATTATTTTGGCTGAAAAACCAAAGTAAATCTGTAAGAGTGGCCAAACCAACAATCTGGTGTGTTCTTAAAATGAAGGAATGCAACTGGGCACCTCAGCAACACCAAAAAGCCTGGACTACCACAAAACACAGCTAAAGTGGATAGCCGCAGAGCTCTCTCCCTGGTTCACAAAAACCCATTTACAACATACAACCAAGAACATGCTGGAGGAGGTGGGCACGCCTTTATCAACAACACCTTCTCAGTATGTTACGCTAGGTGACAAATCATCAGCATGTTACGCTTCTGGGCACCCAACACGTTCCTAAATGATGACATCGGAAAAAATTAGGAAACATGAGAACCGTTTGGAATCAATCCACACATGTTCGTTCATTTTCCTCAAATCGCTTTGGAAAATATTATTTCTTGTCATTAAAGTGCTGGTTAAGGTTAGCGATAAGGTTTTACCCCAGGACCGTCATTCTACTGTATTTCACCCATAACCCGGCGCGTACCTTAAGAACGCCGAAGGTTGCCTTTCATGTTCCTCAGGAACACCGACGTGACAAATCATCAGGATGTTACGCCCCGGGAGTGAGAACAGGCTGTTATCAATGTCTGTACCCAAGAGACTGTTTTATGAGTGTAATTCTTCTTCTTCTTTTGTCTGCTTCCTTTAGGGATTGTCACAGCGGATCATCTGCCTCCATCCTGCATCTTCCTCTGTCACACCAAACCTCCTTATGTCCTTGTTCACTACATCCATGAACCTCCTCTGTGGTCTTTGTCTTTGATTCCTGCCTGGCAGCTCTGTCTTCAACATCCTTAGTCCAGTATCTTCACTGTCCCTCCTCCGGAGCTTTCTAAACCCTTTCAGCGTGGCTTCTTTTACTTTCCAAACTGCATCAACTTGAGTTCTCTCTCTGATATACATGTTCTTGATCCTGCCCCTCCTGGTCATTCAAAGTGAAATTCTGGGCTGCTTTCATGAATGGAGACATGGATGGTTTACATCATAGGTGTCAAACTCTGGCCCGCGGGCCAAATTTGGTGAGCTTTGCTTGTTCCATATTCAGTTTTTCAGCAAAACGTGTTTGAGTCCATAAGAAAAGATTCATTCTTATATCTGGATGAATAAATATATTTCAATAAATATTAACGTCAGCCCGCGACTTTGTTCCAGTTTTGAATTTTGGCCCACTGTGTATTTGAGTTTGAAACCCCTGGTTTACATCAAGGTGCAAACCACTGGTTATACTGGAGAACAAGAAGGTCAGACTTTAATTTGCCTAGCTGCCTAGCTCTGCACAAAACCTGTACCATAATGACAGGAAGAGAAAAGAAAAACAGCTTGTGATTGGAAGCGAACCACGAGCACATATAGCTGTCAGTGGAACAGGGTCACTGGTGTTTATGTGGCAGGATCAGTTCTGAAGTACTGGGCTATACTCTCTGCTCAGATTCGGCCAAATGCTGCAAAACTGATCAGACAGTGCTTTCACAGTGCAGATGGATAATGACCCAAAGTACAGTGCAAAAACAGCCTAAGGGTTTATCAAAGCAAGGACGTGGGATATTCTTCAGTGGCCAGGTTAAACCAGTAGATCATACTTTTCCATTACTGAAGACAAAACTGAATGAACAGAGACCCACAAACAAGCAACAACTGATGGCTGCAGTAAAGGCCTGGCAGAGCTTTGTAAGGGAGGAAACACATGTGGTGACTGTCAGGGAGCATTTTGAGTTTATTTTGTAATTTTGATTTCTTAGTTTAGATTTGAATAATTTCTTGTGTTATTTTTAGTTAAGGTTTAGTCTTGTCTATGTTATCATCAAGGTCCCTTTAGTTTTGAGTCTTTGTCTGTCTTCTGTGTTTAATGTTTAGTTATTCCAATGCCTTCGTCTCCCTCATCTGTCCTCACGTGTCCTTCTGTCTGTCATGTGTTTCATGTCAGCCTTTGTTGTCCCGTCTACATCCCGTTATGTTCCTGTGTTATTTTGAAGAGTCTCGTGTTCCATGTTCGGTGTGTTTAGTTTCGCTTCCCCTGGTGCGTTCAGGTTCATTTGTGTCAGCTTTGTCTCCCAGGCGCTTCCACTTCCCTCATTACCCTGCTGTGTATTTAAGTCCTCTGTCTCCCTCTGTTCAGCGTCAGGTCTTCTGTGTATCTCACCTCATGTTCCTGGAGTTCATGTCATCTCATGTTCATGCTCATGTTTAATGTTTGTACGTAGAGTTTTCCATGTCTAGCTCTACCTTTCCCAGTTTAGCTCATAATTTAGTTTTCGCAATTTTGTTTCTACGTTTTTCTAACAGCCAGAATAAAAGGCTTGCTTTTTGTTAAACTCCAGTTCGTGTTTCCTGCTTTTGAGTGCGCTCCTCAAACACACTGGTTGTCCCGGCCTTGACAGGTGATATCCAAAGGTTCTAGACTTCAGGCAGTCATTAATTTTCAAAAACATTTTCATATTTAAAATTATGTTAGCCTCTGAAAATATGGAACTGTCTGTAAGAACGGCTGTAATTCCAATACAGTAAATGTAATACTTTTGTTAAGATCCTTGAATATTGTAAAAGTGTCATTTTCCAAATCTTTCGGCCTCACTGTGGACGAGGTCTTTTCCATAATCATTTATCAGCTGTGACTAAACATTTTTTTCTTTTTTTTACTTTCCCCTCCTCCCATTGGCTGCCACACACACACACACACACACACTTACACACACACTTACACACACACACACACGTACAAAGCAGAGTACCTCATCTGCCAAATAAAAAGATGGAGAAAAAAACGAGGGGCTTTGTAAGTACAAAAAGCTGTGTGCTATAAGCCTGAAAATAGGTGCAGACAACAACAAAAGCATTTTCAGGGAGCTGAACACAATGTGACGGTGAAAAGAATGGAAAACAGGAATGCCGTGCGTAGATTCCCCCTTCTTTCCCCGACTCATCTGTCCATCCCCACTCCTCCTTTTCTCTTTCCCTCCTCCATACCCATCTCTCCGCTCAAAAGGTTAGTAAATGTCAGATGGGAGTTGTCATCATCTTCAATGGCGTCATCTTTCTTCATAGAAACACTGTCTGTCTCTGTGTGTGTTTGTGTGTGTGAGAGGGAGCAAGTTAAAGGGAATACAGTGAACAGAATGAAATAGAACAGGATATTGAAAATGGGAAATTACTGCTTGCAACAAAGAAGGTGCACACACACATATGCACACTGAGGCATGCACAGAAACAGAACTGAAACAGAGCAGAGGATGCACAGCATATACTTCTCTATAGCGCGTTGGATGACTTTCCATTCCCCCCCTCTCTGTTTGTCATGTTGAATAAGAAGAACAAAAAACTTCACTGAGAAACTTAGCATCAGCATAGCTGGCAGTGACTTCCAACACACACATTCCAGCTCCCTCTGTCTCGCTGCTGTGTCTTCATCACAGCCTGTATTTGCCTCTCTATATATTTTATGACTAATAGAAGTAGCGGGCCTTTGTAGCGATGACAAATCCCCACACTCAGACAGTTTTACAGCCCCTAAAGAGCCCCTTGACAAACGACAGGGCTGTAAACCCAATATTCTAATGCTGCGTGTTATTGTAATGGCGTGTGTGTATGTGTGCACCAGTGAATATTTAGGAGATGTTAAGAATTGCTTATCTCTGCCAATTAGAAAAGTGCTTTAGCATCAGAAACAAATCTCAGTACAGACACACCAGCACACTCACAGAATGGTTTATATACTGAACAGACCACTGATATGTCTGTGTTAATGTTCACTGAATAACACAGTATGTGGAAGAGGCGCATTCTCAAAGCATCAATGTGCACCCGATGATTCATTCGTATACTTGAATATGTTTGTGCTGAAACGTTTCATGAACTTGTGCAGGAAAAACAAGTGAAGCATGGGCCTGACAGAAACACCCGACATGCATCGATGATTCAAACAAATCCAGTTTAAAAATATTGGATTCCAGTCAGTTTATGGACACAAGTGCGAGCACGGTTAGTTAATGAGGTGCTCATAAGGCTTTATAACACAATATAATATTGCGTGTCGATAAGCCTGGGTATATATAAGGATTCGCCAAAGTTATTGTCAGTAGTTATAAAACATATTTATTGAGTTTATTTGTACATTTACTGGCAGTTGAGTTTGCATGGATTATTGCATGCTTTTGTAACATTTACTTTATCAAGGCTTTTAATTTGCACAATAAAATCCACACTTTGGCAAATGCATGTAAGAAGAATGTTGTCAGCTGACTGTGTGTAAATGTTGGTTGGTAAAAATTGTGCACGATTTATAATTAAAAATAAATTTGTGCCAAATAGTGCCTGTTCAGATGTATCACCGAACAGGTTTGCATGGCTTCAAATCATCTGACTCTTATCAGAATTAATTTTGCAGTATCAGCAAAACTACAAACGCAACATTGAGCTCACTGAAAAAAGTGCTCTTACTAACGCTCATCAGAAGCGCCTGTCATTTATAAGCTGTTGCATCTGTGACACCTCAGGGCCCACGTGCACAATCCTCCAGTCTTACAGTGCATATGCCTCACACCTTTTCTTCCTTTACTTGTCCATAATCCCCAAATGACTGCACGCAGTTATTTCCCCCGAGGGCCGGTGAGCCGATCTCTGCTGCAGGAATGCATTAAATTCAAGAGCTGTTGACGCATGCTCAACAGAAAGCAATAACCTGTGCGCGGTCATTTTTCCCCCCTTTCCTTTCATTTTCTGAGGTTGAACCGAATTGCCTTTTAGTGCTAGTGTGATTATGTTCCGTTTAACATGGGAATTACAAGAATTACACACACAAGTGTAGCACAGCATGCCCTGAAAAGATTAAAAACAGCTGCACTGGGAGGGAATAAAAAGGCACCGAGGACAGGGGTGTAGGGGCAGAGTGAGATATGTAGCTTTACAGTTTTAATAATAATACAGAGCCTTTAACTTCTTAAGGTTGACTTATAGTTTTAAGGAAAGCAGTGGCTTACATTTCTTCACTGTGGCCCGAATGCCAGGCAGGGACTAATGCCTGTTCAAATTTATGTCGTCTGAACAGTTTGCCTCGACTTGGCTGTTGGGCAAAGATATTTTATACTAACAAGATGCTCCCTTTACTGGCCACCTGCTGCCACCTGCTTAACGTCCCTGGCATGTCACAGTGTGTATTATGGGAAATAAGCTGACTTGTTTTGGGTGTTAACCAGCTTCACTGGTCAATCAGAGTAGAAAAGCACTATAGGACCCAGTCCATCCACTAAATATGGGAACACAGAGCCCCGATCTATGACCTGCACTTTGTGTAACCTCGTTAATAAAAATGCAGGAAGGTGAAAATAGCCTATCACCCTGAAAATCCTTCAGTCAACAATCAAAGAAGCATCACTGGCAAGGGGAATCCCAAGTTGCATCATCCTGAAAGGCATAAACTCTGCTCCCTGTGGGTCGGCCAGGAGGAAGCAGCTAAATTAAACGGCTGGTGAAAATGGCTGTAAGAACCTCACGCCTCTCAATCTGATGTGGACTAACTTCATTATCAGAATCAGAAGAGGAGCCTTTTCAAGCTGCTGGCACAAGACAGTTCATTAAAGACCCGTCACCGCTTTGTTACCCAGCAGCTCCCAGGGATCGATGTGTAATGTGCTTTTTGTTTATGGAGACAGAGAAAAGGGGAGGAGAGAGGACAAACTAATTGAGCTCCCCAAATTATTATCCCGATAGCCTCGTGACCTGCTCCACTGCGGGCGAGGGCGCAGCAGAGGCATCCTACCAGTCAGCAACTACAGGTGTGTTTCCAACTCGGACCTGCCACATGTACCATTTCTGTTCAAAGGCAAATTTGAGTCCTCCTGCCTCTTGTCAATAGAAAATGGAAATTACTTTATTTCATGTATGATTCTCGCTATCAACAGCCAATAGAACTGAACTGTAGGTATAATTAAATGTCTCAGCTTTCACACACACACATAATTATAAGTACATATAAGTGAATAGCACTAATATGGTGTCTCACAGTCCGTGGTGCTTTTCTTTAATTGCCACTCTCCTTTTCTATCTATCCTTTCTTCTCCTTCCTCTGCTCTCGCTCCATCCCAGTCTGTCCCTTCTCAACATACTGCATTTGAAGAATTAGCCGCACTAACGTAGGCCCTAATTGGCTGTCACTGTGTGCCTGAAAATGTGAAGCCACTTCCTCGATATAATCATGTTTACACGCGAGCGCCGGGTGCCAGACTGCTGGGCTTGTCTCTATTGAGCTTGTTTAGGGAGTAATTTACTGTAAAATTGGCTATGATAGTCAGTCACTGTGTGTGAGAGAGAGAGAAGAACCAACTCAGCGTAAAATGGGGGTTTTTCTATACACTGACTCTCCGAACTGTGCAGGTTATTTTTTTATTGTTTGAGGAAGGAGGTTTGTAATGTAGAATCAGCTGAGATGAACCTTATTATGAGCAAATGAGCTAAACCAGTTTAATGCGAGCGACACAGACTATCAGCGCATTAGAAGAACTAACAAATCACATAAGATGGATTACACAACACCAGAAACAAACAACATCATCATCTTGCTGCTACATTTGTTTACAGACAATTTCTTTCTGCTGCTTCACTTTATCACACTAATTGGAGGCGATAAAACAATCATTTGAGAAAGTGACAAATCAGGATCCAATTTGAAAAAACGAACGGCCATAATTTCTCTGCTACCGCACTTATAGGGACCTCGATCACAAAGCAGTCGCTTCAAACAGAAGGCTTCATCTTTAGACTTCAGGTACGGTTTTTCCATAAGTGTCAAGAATGTTTCTAATTAAAAGCATCTTCATTCTGAAGCACAGCGATCCCAGGAATTTATTCCTTATGAGCTGGCCCCGTTAATTCCCATTCCCAGCACAGCTAGGGCCGGGGGTCCACTTGAGAAGTCGACACACTGTGAAGTAGCCCTGACATTTTTCTCCTCTAATTGTGTTTTCCTCTCTTTGCTTCGGATTGCAGGAGCACGTTTATTTGTTTCAGTTTGTGTTTGTGGCTGTGCAACAAAATGTGGCTGTATGTTCGAGCGCCTTGTGCTGTGCGTGTGCTCACACATACTTATTCATCTCTTTGTGTGTGTACAACAACACTGTGTATGTTTTTTGCCAATTAGGCACTCAATGACAGGACATGTGGCGAAGCAGCTAGCTGAGCTATTCATGGATCAGCAGTTATGGGAGGAAATTTCAAAATACCAACTGGACACACACACACACACACACACACACACACACAAAGAGCCACAGTAATTCCAATAGCTCAGTGAATAAATGTGATCTCAGACAGTGGATGCTGTCTTTCGTTGGATCATGTGTTGACACAGTTGTCCTTCTTTGGTGAGCTCTTTATTTCACAAAAATGTTTTGGAAACAGCATTTTGAAGCATTAGCTTGTAATTATTATTACATTTATATTAATTATTTTATTTTTAGGTAGCAGAGGCAGTTTATGAAGCCAGAAGCTACCACATTTGGATGAGAGGGTTAGTTGTCAGATGATGCACATGATAACCAGCTGCCTTTACTGGCCAGATAACTAATCAAATAGAATTTCACAGACTTCATGTGTGGACCCAGTGTCGGGTATAATGGTGGAGGTTAATTTTATTTTTATTGTACAAAAGGACAAGAGTGCAATGGTAAAGTGGAAAATGCATCCACGACAGAAACAGCTAAACACACAACATGCTAACGCAAAGCTAGCCAAGAACCCTGAGTGATACTGAAACTCAGTGCACGCTGACCCCAGCCCAGCAGCCAGACCCTGATCTTCGTGGGGTAACAAAGGCAGCAGAAGGGCTCGTAGCCTCCATTTCTACCAGTTCATGTGTCTAAAGCAGAATCACGATCGGTTTGAAGCGTCTTTAGGCCGCTTTTCATCTTTGCTTTGTGCTCATATGTAAAAATGATCCTCATTAGGACAGGGACTTGCATAGATGTGTGAGACTGTAGCCTGCAGGCTCCTATTAATAGTTAACTAGTAATTATGTGACGAAGTGTTTCAGGTCATTTTACGGAGTAACAAAAACTACTGTAACTGGCAGTGTAAGGTTCAAGGTTCTCTATGCATCACATGCATAGTTATATAAGTATAACACACAGTGAAATGTAACCTGACACGCTCCTCGACTTGTGTAAAAGTGGCGGGAAGAACATTATATATAATATATTCATTAGGTGAATGTGCAGTAGTAGCATGTTTGCAGCAAGCAGGTGAATTCTGTACATTATGTAAATTAAATAAGAATGGACAATCTGACTATTTTACAGGATAGACAATATGAACATATTTAAAATTAAAGGAATTTGAACTGTACATTGTGCTGGTGGGTTTAGAGTGTCTGGAAGAGAGTCGTGTCTCAGTCACTTATGGATGATGTGAGAGGGCGGGTGTGTGTGGGGGGGGGGAGCCCTGCAGCAGCGTTCTGCTGTACGGATCACTCTCTGGAGAGCTGTTTGGTCCTTCACACAGCTGTTCCCAAACCACGATGTTCTGTGTGAGGATGCTCTCCACAGCGCCTGTATAGAAAATCCTGAGGATCTTTGGAGAGACCCTGAACTTCCTCAGTTGTCGTAGGTGATACAGGCGCTGCCTAGCCTTTTTGGTCTGGACCTGAATGTGGGCAGCCCATGTCAGGTCTGAGGAGATGTGGACACCAAGATACTTGAAGGACTGCACCCTCTCCACTGGAGCTCCATTGATGATAATGGGCTTGTAGTCTCCGTGCTTACTCCTGAAGTCCACCACCAGCTCCTTGGTCTTGCCGACGTTCAGCTGGAGGTGGTTGTCCTGGCACCACGATGCCAGATTCTTCACTTCGTCCACGTAGGCCGCCTCATCGTTGTTGGAGATGGCGCCCAACACCACTGTGTCGTCAGCAAACTTCACAATGGTGTTGGAGCCGCGGGTGGCCACACAGTCTGAAGTGTAGAGGGAGTAGAGCAGTGGCGAGAGGACACAAGGGATTACTGTCTCCGGCAAGTAATTAAGTAAACGCAGCACAGAAGTCCAGTTCAGCAAATCTGAAGTCTTTACCTCATTGATAGTGAGATATGTAAGAGGAAGAAATGTTTTAACCATTTGTTTTAATCCTGTTACAGCCCAGAGTCTGCAGCCTGGCTGTGACACAAAAACAGGACCACAGCGTTGAGATGATGGCCAGCCTACCACACCTGTACACAGGTAAGGTAGGACAAAGTTAATACCTGCTGAAAGACTGGGACTGTCCTCTGAACACACTTTAGTAAGGCAATCTCATATTTAACTGGATACTCTTAACACTGAATTATCTGCAGTGTCACTGACTTTTGTGACTACGTTCATATTTGAAAGCATGATGTTAATACAGCAGTTTAAATCCTGTGGAACAGGGGAAGGACATAGGAAGAGGTTAGTGGCCTCGTGGCGTTCCTACAGGGGCAGGGATAGCTCAGTAGGTAGAGTGGTGGCCCCATGATGGGAAGGTCGGGGGTTCGACTCCACTGAACGGCTACCCTGAGGTGCCCCTGAGCAAGGTACCGTCCCTACACACTGCTCCCCGGGCGCTGCATTGGTGGCTGCCCACTGGGTGAATGGGTTAAATGCAGAGGAACTATTTCCCTATGGGGACTTACACATTATTACATTACTTTTTGTACCTCTCAACAAATTCAAGCTTGATTTGAGCTCCACAGATTTTCATATACATGCACTAAATAAAATAAAATGTGACTAAACTGGCTCAGAGATCCAAAGAAGTGTTGTAAGTATTGTATTTGGTAGGTAAAATATGTACAACTGATTATGTTACATGTTAAGAGGCTCTGGTCTATTTTTACAAAATTACAGAGAATTAAGAGAAGCTTTCACTTATTTTATTTGATAACTAAACTGATTGGCTGTGTCCCTTTAAATACAGACAAGAGAAAAACGATAGAAAAGCCACAGTATAAGAAATGAGAGGTGAACACAGAGCGGGCACGAGTCAGAGGAAAAAGATGCAGTGGCTATAAAACAACGATGTCGTCTCTTCAGTATGTGTATAAAGTAAGACCTGTGTTTTGTGCTGTTTGCCTTTGGATTGAAGCATGTTGAGTGGATTCTCCGTGTGATAACTGTCGCCCACTGGACCAAATGTGCTCTAAGTCACCTCTTCCTCGATCAATCAGCTCAGCTCTCGTCTCCTGAAGCGATGCCATATGGCCTCTCTTCCTCTCTCCTCGCACTCTGTTTCGCTGTCCTAGTAAATTTCTCACCTTCTTGCCTTCCCTCTCCCATCTTCCTCCTTTGTTCATACGTTACTCAGATACTCTGTCCCGTGCTCGCCTCTTTTCTGTCTCCTTCTTTTGTCTGAACGCACAGATGTACAAGGACTCACACTTCCCAGCTTGCCCTCCTGCCACCAATTTTTCAGGGCCAGACCTGTGCATGAGTGAGAGCTCTGCCAGTGGACATGACATGTCTCCTTTTTCCTCCCTTTGCCTTCTTCCTACTCCTACGCTTGCCTCCACTACTTGTTTCTCACCTGTTTAATGTGATGTGTGGCGATCAATGCAGCAGCAGTAGAGCCAAAGACATAGAAAAACACCTTTTATCAGTGATTATTTGTTATGTTATGATTTTTTGGAAACATATATCTGCGTGAGTTGTTCTCCATGTTTAGGAAAGGATAGCTACTGTGTCAGTGAATCTGTTTTTAAGAATTAAAAATCACAGCGATGGCTGTCACTGCACTCCATGTCCCTTCACTTAAGGAAGAAATGTCTCTCAGTGTTGCTTCTGGTAGAGAAGTGGTTGCGTCACCTGGATAATTGGACAGTATTTCAGCTGTGTGTATGCTGCGAGGATTTTAAATATTAGATCTTTATTGCAGTTCCATAATGTTACAGGTTCTGATTCTGTGCTCAGAATCTGTAACGATGCTGTAATAGGTTTTACCATTTCACAGTGCCTGCGCAGAAAATAAACGTGACTGTTGGTGCCTTAAAACATCTCCAGATTTATGAAATTATCCAGAAATACTACTTGTTTATTTAAATGATTGCATTATGTGATACATGACCTTGGCAGCATTGACAGACTAATATGGGGGACTGCATGTGACTGAAAAAAGTCCCAAATGTGATGTGTTTCAGTATTACTGCTGTCGCTGCTCCCTCCTGTCAGCGTCAGCGGCCTAAACAGTTCGACTGACATGTTGCTTTCTCACCAAACATGAAGTTTCATGTTAATTGTGTGAATATATTTGCAATGGAAACCCTTAAATTACAAATAAAAGCTAACTACGTATAGTGGGATGTTAGAAGTTGTCCTAAAAGTCGTACGTTTTCTCTCGTTTTTCTTTACATGCTCTTTTTGTCTTTAAAACAGAAAATTCAAGCAGATAGCACCAAAGAATCGCAAGTGTTACAGTATAAAGTGATTTAAAGTAATTGTTTTGTCTTTGTTTTTGTAATCGGGTGCTGTAGAAATGAGCTTGAATTTAACTGAAAGTGCCTTCCATGGACAGCATGCCAGATATCCTGTTTGTGCTGCTAAATTTAAGCAACATATTATGATACCACTATTCTTCTTTCACAGCATGCAAAAGTCTGCAGCCATTTTCCATTTTGCAGGCTTCCAGGCTTCTTGAAGGACGGTATGGTATTGGTACAATGGTACTGATGGCATTATATCACTAAAACTGCACCGACCCACTAATGATGCTAAGTTTAGTTTAACTGGTCCAAGTGGCTCTTTGACTACATTAGTTAACCAAGCAGTCTCAACTCTGACATTAACCACTGTTAACCACCTGACAGTCAGAAGCTTTGCATTACCTTTGCAGCATTTCATCTGACCAATAAGGTTGAGCTGAGACAATATCATGTCTTATGTTTAACCACCGACGTTTGTTCATGAAAATAAGCGGCTCTGCACCTTTGGCTGTTGCTGCTCTTTGACTTTATAAGTTTCTGAGTTATTATAGAAAAGATAAAAGTGGAAAACACATTGTTGGAAGAATCAGAAATATCAGCTTGTTTACTTTCAGTCTGTTTTGGACTTGTGTATAAACTGTTAGACTAAGGACAGAGATGCAGATTAAGAGGCAGATGTGATGAACAGTAACGTAGCTTGTTTCCCACCTACTTGCGGTGAGTAAGTAGGTGGGAAACAGGTAAAAGAGCAGAAAGCACAGGTTGACTCTAAATGTGTTCATTTAAAAACACAAACACAGACTCGTAGTAACTAAGACACGTGGGGGAAAGAAAAGCAAACCCAAACTGTATTTAAGCATTAAAAACATGACACAAGTCTTGTAAATTTGCATTTACCTTCGTTCTTGTCACATAGTCACTTTTCAATCCCCTCACTCTCGTCCAAACTCGGCTGGCCAGACTGGCTACCTGCTGGATGCCACAAAACCATTAGTGTGGTGTGAGAGGCTCTCACTGCAGCCCTGCACTCCTCTGCTCTGCACTGAACTCTACTTCTGTGCTCTCATTTCATCTCTCTTCTTCTCATCATATACCCTCTCCTGCTGTCATCTTTTTCTCTCACTCCACTCTCTTCTTTCCCTTTGCTTTCTCATGTTTTTCTCCAGCACTGTAGGACCTACGTCGCTCGGGTCTTCACATATTACTTCTGTTATCTCAGACTTGTCTTGATCATAGTTAGCACTTTGTTTTAACTAGTCCTGAATCCCGTTCATTCGTTCTGTGACAGATCTGTGAGCCTCTTTTACCCTGGTACAAATAAACATTTTATTCATTATAAATACTTTGTTACAGTTATGTTAAGTTTTACTTTTAGGCAAAACTGTCTGCGTCAGATGGGCCACGCTGTCAGGGGCTGTGACCCAGTGTTTTGAGTTTATTTTGTATTTTTGATTTTTCTTATGTTAGTGTGCCATAATATAAAGTTGTTGTGGTATTATTTAGTTCAGGTTTTGTTTCAACCATGTCTCCATGATTTATGAGTCTTTTCCTGTCCTCTATATAGTCTGTCTTGTCCTGTGTTTTACTTTCTGTTATGCCAGTGCTTTAATGTCCGTCGTCCATGTCGCCTCAGGTATTTCATGTCTGCCTGTTCCATGTTCTAATCGTCAAGCTAGTGTTGTCATGTCTACGTTCCCTGCTGTTTCCTGTTTTATTGTGAAAGTCCCTGTCCTGTGTGCAGTGTGTCTAGTTTTGCTTCCCCTTGTCTCGTTTGTCCCAGCTGTGTTCCCACCTGTTCCCCATCCTCTCATTGCCCTTCAGTGTGTTTAAGTACTCTGTCTTCTTCTGGTCAGTGTTGGGTTGTGTGTTTGTCTGGTTACATGGTCCTGTGAGTTTTGGCTTTTCATGGATCAGGTTTTTCCTCAAGCTCGTACTCTGTTTATCTCACGTTATAGTTTTTCATGTTCAGGCCATGTTCATGTCAGAGTTTTCATGTTTTAGTTCTCGCCCCATGTTGGCTTTGCTTTGTTCTTGTGTTCATGTTTTTCAGCCAAATAAGCGGCTCGCTTTGTGGTTAACCTTAGTTCATTTTCTCCCACGTCTCCTTAGGGTCCATTTTGCAAACACACATATTCATCTCTTATTTTATTAACAACAGCAGTGTGATTCTGAGAAAATGAGAAAAAAATGTCCCACATCTATTATTAAAGGCAATCGTCATAATTTCTTGACTGAACTGACATATTTGAGACTGAGGTGATAAGGGGTCGCATCTCGTCACCATCACATGTCCGTGACTCGACTTTGGCTTCATGCATGAAGGTATTTAGCTTCATAATCACGAGCGAAGTTCCTGCCCTGGGGAGAGAGAAGATGGAAACAAATTGCCAGATAAATACTGAATTAATTAGCTATTATTATTGTATTAGTGAAAGCAATCTTTACAAAATGTTGTATTCCGTCAATAATAATTTATTCAGTGTACCATATTAGACAAATATCTGTCAGCTCATTGATCTATTTGTTCCTAAAGTAAAACACACATTAATGGATTGATTCGTCACCACAGCAAATATTTTAGCATACTGCAGGAGAAAAAACATACATATAATCCATAACATAAATAATGTTCAGTTAACTGCACATTCAGGCTTTTGTTTATGCCTGTGATAAGCATTATTATCATCCGAAGTCCACCATCTTTATTTAGTAGAAATGTATGTGGGTTTAAAATGTGCAGCCTTGGTTCCTCTACGGACTAACAGCTGCAGCACACTGTGCAGAGCCTCTTTAATGGTTTAATTACCTGCATAAGGTTAGCATTGTTTTGCACTTGGACAACTTGTTTTAAGTTTTTTTAGGCGCTGGTAATACTAGTCCATGTACGTGGAGAAGACAGATGTGGAAATCAGATCACAACGATGTACTGACCTTATTAATTTAACAAAAACAAATCCAAATGGATTTAATTTGTTCTTTGCAATAGTCTGATTTATGTGTTTACGCTGAACAGACCTGGTACTCAGCATTTAGGTGTTAAAAAAGAGTTTGTGACTGTCAGAGTGACAAATCTGATGCATATATTAATCTACTGAAACATTTGACACATTATGACATGAAAAGAAGACATCTTTTACGTCATAAACACCAAAATGCCAAAAGCCCAGCAGCTGGTCTCCTCAGATCACAGACATTTATAGACTGTTGTTAAATTACAAAAACATATGGACCTGAGATGTGCTGCTACCATAAAATTCAAAATGAACTAATATTTTTATTTAAAAAATGTAATGTGTGTATTCTCAGTGGACAGTACAATGACAAGAACAGATTTAGTCTGGTTTGGGATATTCTTTTAATTGAACATTTTAAATGTAAGTAGTTAAGCAGCACGATCTTTATATTTATGAAGATCTTTCATCAGTTTGTGTTCTTCTGAGAACATCCCAGCTCAGTACGAGCTGCATGGGTTTATTATATTTTATTCTTTGTTGTGTCTTGTATCTGTCTGTAATTCTGTGTCCTGGTCTCTCACCTGTGCTCCCCCATCACCTTAGCTCATAACACAAAATCAACACGGGCAGTTTTGCTCGTGAAGCTGGAGCCTCACAGAATCACAGCACATGTGTCCATCATGACTTACAGCTTCCTCTGAATGTAACATACATTAAATATTTTAATTAAAAAATAAATATTAAAAATAATCATCATGAAAACTAATTTCTTAAGTGTTGATGTCATTCATTTATTTCTTTTGGGCAATAAATAAATAATTTGCAGAGAAACAGTTGCTTGAGGAAATCGATTATGTTGTTGTAATTGTGTAAACCTGCGTCGACCTACAGTTTCTGGTCATGTGGAAAAAGCTTTTGTAATCCAGTCGGGGCCTCCATCTAAAGCTGCTTGGAAACAACTCAGTTATGCAGAAAGTGTAACGGCCATTTCTCTGAGTCTGTGTCGCTGCTGCTACATTTAGTCTGTTTGAAGTTTGACATCATATGCACCAGTTTCACAACAGTGTCATAAAATCCTGCCTTTGGGATACATGGTTGCAACTTCAATGAAACATCTTAGTGTTCTTGGAATATCTCGTAAAATGTTGTTAGTCGTGTATGTGAGTCTCATTTAACTGCATGAACTCAACTCCTGAGACCCACGTGTGTGTGTGTGTGTGTGTGTGTGTGTGTGTGTGTGTGTGTGTGTGTGTGTGTGTGTGTGTGTGTGTGTGTGTGTGTGAAACAAAGAGGAAGGGCGTAAACATGGGTGCCAGATAATTTAAAAATGATAGAAACTCATTCTGTATTTGTGTAACCTCAGAGTGAGTTGGGGTGTAGAGGTCATAGGTCATCTTTCATTTGAATAACGGCCTTCCTGGGAAAGCAAAATGTGTTAGAGGTTTTCCAGTCTGGTTTTAAACCCTTTCATAGCACTGAATCAGCCCTTTTAAAAGTTTTCAATGACCTATTTTTAGCGACTGACGCTGACTGTGCTGTTCTTGTGCTTTTAGATTTGACAGCTGCGTTTGATACCGTGGATTATGCCATTTTATTCTCTCGTTTGGAGCACTGGGTGAGCATTAGGGGCACAGCACTGGAGTGGTTCAGGTCCTACTTGGCGGGGCAAACTTTTTGTGTCAGCCTCGGTGACTATGTGTCGTCCTCCCCTCTTGTGTGGTGTCCCACAGGGCTCAGTTCTAGGCCCCCTCCTCTTCTCTTTATATCTGCTTCCTCTTGGTTCTGTACTGAGAATTAAGGCTTGGATGTCTGTTAACTTTTTAAAATTCAATAATAAAAAGACAGAGGTGATGGTTTTTGGTAGCCCCACTGAGACCCCCAATGTGTATGTAAATTCCCTGGCCCAGTATGTTAAGCCAGTTGTCACAAACCTGGGGGTCAAAGTGGACTGTGATCTGAAGTTTGACAGTCAGATTAAGGCAGTGGTAAAATCTAGCTTCTTTCAGCTGCAAAAATAAAGCCAATTCTTTCACGGCAGCACTTTGAGACAGTGATCCACGCCTTTGTTAGCACTCGGCTGGATTACTGTAATGCACTTTATATTGGGGTCAGCGCATCATATATTAGTCATCTACAGAGGGTGCAAAATGCCGCAGCTCGTCTTTTAACAGGCACTCGAAAGTTTGAGCACATTTCCCCTGTTTTAGCTTCACTTCACTGGCTGCCCATTTCTTTTAGGATTCATTTTAAAATTATTTTATTTACTTTTAAAGCTCTCCATGGCCTAGCCCCATCGTATCTCTCTGAGCTGCTACAGCCTTAAACACCCACCCGCTCTCTCAGGTCAGCTGATCAGTGCTCCTGAAGATACCCAGGACTGGGCGTAAACTTAGAGGAGATCGTGCTTTTGCTGTAGCAGCTCCAAAACTGTGGAACGAGCTTCCTTTAGAGTTCAGACAGGCCAGTTCTTTACCTGTTTTTAAGTCACTCTTGAAAACCCGCCTCTTTACCCTGACCTTTGCCACCATGTGAGATGTTGGTTTTTATTTTTATTTCAGTTGTTTTTAGGTGATTCGATGCTGTTTTATCTTGTTTTTGTTTTAATATAGGGCTGTTTTAATTTTATGTTTTATGTTTTATTTATTTATTTTGCTGTTTTCTGTTATTCTATTGTTTTAACTTATTTTCTGTACAGCACTTTGTTCCTGTGCTGGGTATTTTAACGTGCTTTATAAATAAAATTGGTTTGAACCAAAAAACTTGCTGGTCCTGCTTTTTTCTTCTTTTTTTTCCTTATCTCGATGTCAGTCTGCATTGCTGGCTGTTAGTATTTCTTTTTGAATGTGTGTGTGTGTGTCTCCTTGTCCATCTGGCTGAAGTGAGAGGGCACGGGGGCAAACTGTGGATGGCAGCAGGAGCGGAGTGTGTGTCTGAGTGTGTGTCTGAGTGTGTGCATACTCTCGGAAACTGTAAACAAGTATGTGTGTGCACATTTCCATAGAGCTGAAAATACAATGCTGCATCAGACCCAACTGTCAGCTTTCTGGTGACATTGGGAGGAGAGAGGTGGAGTACGATGGAGAGTACAAACAGCAAACACGTGCACGCTTTGTTTGGCATGGGATGACCTGCTGCAGACAATTATGTCTCCTCTGCTCTGCCACAATCAAATTACTGGTGGAGGACAAGGCCTCTGAAGAGACCCACCGCTGCGAGGGAAATGAAAACACGAACACACACAACTCCTCACTTTAATACACACACATTCCACCACGCACACATGCACCTATATTATTTTATAAACGTTATGGCTAACATTTATGTACGAAGACACATTTGAGTAAATGCATTCTAAGAAAACGATGCACGAACAAGTAAGTTATAAACGAGGAGATGGATCTCTCAAAACGCCATCATCTCCGTCGTTATGGAAACAAACATGTTGTAAACAAATTGTTAATTAAAGAAAGGACAGATGCAAAGAGAAGATGACATTGAAGGCATATCGCCACATTTAAATCTGGTGCAATTTCATTTTTCATGGCAGAACTTTGACATTGATTAGTAGGCAATCCTGGAAGAAATCAAATCTAAAATGTAAATCCCAGCAATAGGTCCCTGCTCAATAAGCTCTATATACAGTGTTCAGCAGAAAAGTCCTCGATTCCAGTCATGAGATGACAATGAGACCTGTTTGATGTGCAGCAGGATGCCGACTGCTTGCCATCTGTCACAACTTGCGTGATGTGCAAAAGATACATGAGATCAATTTAACAGTTCCACTTAACAGCACAAAGAAGAATGTTTGAGTGCATGATGTAATTGATTTTAGGAATGGAACCTGGGACCACCGACTGTGAGTCAGCTATGAAGATAGCTTTTGTTTTTCCTTCCAGCTCAGCAGAAAAAGGGTTGGAAATTAAGAGGGTTAAATGTATATATGCTGCACAGAGGATCATGTTGCAAGTAAGGTAAAGTAAAATGAAACTCAACTGGTGTGAGCACCTACAAGACAGTGTCATGGAGCGTGTCAGAGATGTCTAATGATGTGAAAGAACAGCTTGATTGTTCTTCTTTGTTAGAGAGAACAGATGCTACATGGGTTTTCTATAAAACACCAAAATCATCTTTTTCCTTCCTGATGCCCACACACAGTCATGATTGGTGCCACTGGCTGCAAAGTGTAAGGAGACATTATAAATGGACATTTATGATGCACGTGTTTGTTTGCAGTTCTAAATTAAGCCACCGACACTCAGCGAGTAAAGCCAGCCGCAGTGGGGCACAGCCACAGGGCTGTGGTTATATGTGTCACCAACAAAACAGCAGAAAAATAGAATCAGCTTTTTACCCTGCAAATGAAAATGTTGATATTTGCATGAATCTGGATGTTCAAATTAACCAACTGTCCGGAGGAAAGAGAAGACTTGAAATAGTCTTACTCGTGGCCTGTAGACTTTAGGTGCTGTGAAAGGCCAGAGTGCCACAGAGGAAATATGACCAAACTAATTTACCCTTATAGAAATAAAGAAGAGTAAATAACAGTGAAGTGGGGAAAGAGAGGGTAACCGATCCATGGGGAAAAGAGAGCTTTGCAACATTGTCACCACTCAAAACATGTTTAATAAAATTATGCAGTGGGTTTTCAATGCGGACAAACCCACCCCACTTCATCCACTACAATCATAGCTGGTATTACTATGACTGTGAACAGTGTTGGTTGTGATCACATTACATTTTTAGGAGTGCAGTAACATAGCATGTTATAGCGCTAAATTTAGTGAGCTGCACGCTGGTTGGATAGAAAGAAACCAAGTCAAACCAACATGTCTTTTTCTTCCTGCACGTTTGCAGCACAGCTGATTTCAGTTCATGCGCAGGAAGAGGAAAATGGTGGAGCGGTTTACAGCAGAGATGTGGACAATACTTTTATTTTCAACTGCATCCAGGACAGACAGAACCCCATTATACTGCTAACACACCACGGGCTCTTTGCACTCATCTGCACAGTCAGCACGCCAAGAATCCAGAGCGATGTTAAACCTGAGTGCATGCAGACCCCAGCCCAGCAGTGAAACCCTAAACTTCTACAGGTAACAAAGGCAGAGATGAGCAGTCGAACGTGAAGCTTCCAATCACCGTGGAGATAACTTTGAAGTCTAGTTTTTAGCCTTTGTGTTGTCAGCTTTGTGTTCATATAAAGCGTAAAGCGCTATACAAATACAGGCCATTTATTTTACCATTTCATATGTAGAAACTGAAAGAAAGATCATTTGTGTGTTCTCATTAGATCAGGGATTTGTGTCGGTGTGTGAAGCTGTGGTTTCAGGTTCAGGTCATTTTATGGAGTAACAAGAAGGTAATGTAGTGAGTGTAGTGTAACTAACTGCTTTCTCCTGTGAGTTAATAAATAACATAATGATTTGCTTTTGCATTACTTGTACGAAACATAATGAGTGGTGTGTAATACATGACTTTTCTCTAATAACAACACCAAAACTGACTGAATTATCCTGAGTACTACATTCAGATACTATATGGTTTAAATTCTGATGTCAAAAAACTGCAGTTGTAGTATTTATACTTCCCACAAAACGCTACGTCCAGATGAACAGAATCAACCTTTGGAGATTTACTTTCCTGCATCAAGACGTCTGACTGATACTTTCTTTGATGAAAACAAAGTTTTAGACTTGCAGATTTGATCCTTAAACAGTGTCAGCATGAACCAACATGCAGTTATTTCTCTGTGCTGTATTGTTGCTTCTTCTTTCAGATGAGTGATCGACAGCTGCATCAGGGTGAAACTTCCTGCAACCCTCCCCTCTCCTCTCTAAGCCACGCCCAGTTGTAGGGATACGAGGTCAAGGAGCTTTTGAAAGGTCGCGAATGATTTTTGATTTCCCAGCAGAATTTAAAATCTGCTCTTTCAGTCCTTAATACAGTGTTTCACTGCAGCTTACTTTTTGCGTGATTTGCTGTGGTCTTTGTTCTGCTTTGCAGCTGTTCTCTGATTGGATAATGTTTCCAGGCTAGACTTTAGAGGACAGATGACCTACAGAAGTCTAGTTCCCTAACAGACCGACTTTGCTTACCCCAACTGTAACAAAAAGGTCACACGTGGGCTGCATTCAGCTTTTCTGAACATTTCTCTTGACCTGTTATGGTTTAAATATTTACTCAGAAACGTAATCTTCTGTCTCCTCACGAGAGACTGCCGTCACCATTTGAACATTTATTCACTTGGCCTGCTCACTTTTTCTCAGAGCTCCATGATCAGATTCAACCTTGTCACGTGGCCTTCTGCTGATTATAGGCCCAGCAGATGGTTGGCTTAGCATAGACTGCAGATATAGAGGAGGTTGATGACCAGTAAAATCAGTCACAAAGAAGGTGCTGCACCAAAAACCTCTGTGTGATTTCTTTGGTCACTAGCAGAATGTGGTGGTCTCCTGTGCTTTGCATGAAATATGGCCTTTTACTTTGAAGGCAAAAGAAATGTCCAGTTTCAGCTTGTAGTTGGCTCGGATTTGCAAGCAAGTTGGCATCTTCTGTGCAACTGTGAGCAACCAAAGAAAGATGTTTTCAGAGGAGCACTATGTACCCATTTGCAACATATCTCCACTCATTAAATATGCATGCTGTGGTTACCAGAGGTTCACTGACTGGTTCAAAGGCCTGTGTGACTCAAGCCTAAACTAAGCAGTTGCACATGCCAACCTGCGAGCACTCATTGCCTTTTTATTAAATGTGGGGAGTGAATGAGAAACAGAGAGAAAGAAGAACGAAGGAGGTGTGTCCAGAAACAAAAGACTGCTTCGTGTTTTATATTCCACAACATTTGCCAAGTAGAATTTGGAAAGAAGATGTAGAAGAAAAGAAAAGGTTTGAAAAGAAGGAGACAAAGACAGTGAGACAGATGCACAGAACAGAAGAAAGTTAAAGAAAAGATGTGAAAAGCGGGAATACAAGGAGAATCAAGTGTTGGAAAAACAAACGATGAACAGAGGACATGACTTCAGGTGAAGAAGAACAGTGAAAGCAGGAAGAACAGGAGGAAGGAGGGATCGGGAAGAAGACGGGAGATGATGTTGATGTTTGCTTGTTATTCCAGCACTAATTTTCCCCCTGGAGCTCATTAGAGTCTGGAGAGAAACGAACCACAAAACCTTAAAAATCAACAGAGTGGGGAGAGAAAGAGAGACAGAGTGGGGTGAGAGAGAGTGTATGAGCATAAAAAAGCAGTAAATGGAAAAGGAGGAATGAGAGTGAAGGACCAGGGGAGACAGAAAGGAGGACAGAGGTAGTGGAGACGAACACGATCAAGCAGATTTCAGTCAGTGTGTGTTTAAGGTGACTCACTGAAAAGCTCCATACACACACACGGACACACACATGCACACGGACACACATGCACACAGACACACACATGCACACACACGCACACAGACACACACATGCACACGGACACACGCACGCGCACACGGTCATATACAGTGAACACAGCCCACCGTTAGACATGTCATCAGGGATCAACGAGTTTCTGCTTGTTTTTCAAGACTGAACAAAATAAAGTACGAGGACAGGCTTAAAGTAGGTTTAAGAAAAATAAAAGTACCATTTAGTTTTATTGATTTCTTCAGAGCAAATAAATAAGAAAACAGTAGATAAATCGATTTGATTGATTCATAAATCAAATATTGTCATAGTCTAAATATTCACATGTAATTTACAGTCAAATAATAATAATAATAATGATAATAATAAAAGTACCTTTTAGCTATAGTTTATTTTATATAAGTAGTAGTCTCAGCTTTTTAGCCACAACTTGGTTTGACCCAAAACAAAAACAAGAAGCATGTTTTCATCAGAAGAGCAATGGCAGCCTCAGATTTCCACACAATCACTAAGTTTCATTTAGAATATTTTTTTCATTATATAACACTGAAGTACGGAAATACAGATACTGTAGTCATCAACCAGATTACGTTTTCAGTATTAGTATTACCATTATTTTCATCTTAAAACCAGGAGAATAGAAACGGTGGCTTAGATTTCATTATATTTATATATCCATTTGTATCTCATCATATATATATATATATATATATATAATTTTGTAAAGTTGAAGGTTGTTTCATTGTCCACAGTCCACATTGAAGAAAAGCAGGAAAGGATCCGTGCTAGGAGGCAAATGAGCAGCAGCGGATAAAGTACACACATGAGGAAGGGAGGATGGAGGGGACAACAGAGGTGTGCTAAAAGGAAGCCAAATCTGCACTTGTGGGTAAACAGCATAGTTAAAGAGAGAAAAGGGATCCTACATGGGGATACAATATCTAAAACATGGCAGCAGTGACAGGGAGGAAGCAGACTGACTGTACGGGTGAAAGGACAGGTGCACAGAAGCCTGATTCAGAGTCGTGATTAAAACAGTGAAGGAACAAAGTAAAGTATTACTTCCTGTTTGACTATCAGTGTTCGGTTCATTAGATATAGACACCAGAGATTGATGGAGAAATATTGAGTACCTGACTAGAGAGTGGAGACGGTTTATTAAACTGAACTGTTCTGTCTTCTACTGACTTTTGTTCTCCCCAGTTACACTTTGTATACAAGTTTAATGACTGTCTACTAATGGACCACGAGTCTTAGTGGGTGGGGTGGGGGCACTCAGATGAGTGTAGAAAAAACTTCAGTTTATTGTAGAAAAATGTTGTTGCCTAAACACACACAGCAAAGTATTTAAGCCATGTTTTCCTAACCTTGACCCCACTGCTACGAGTGCTGAACCATAACCATTACAAAGCTGAATCCTGCTACGTGCTAAATATAATGAAGAGGAGAAACAGATGTGTGTTTAAAGAACAAATGGTACATTTATTGTAAAAGGCTCGTGATTATGATGATAAATAAAAGGTTAGCCCCTGATTCTGTGATCAGACTTTACTGTTTACACTTTAAAAAGTATAGTTTGGCTTCAGGGGAAGAAGCTGATCCAAAATCAGTGGCGTTTATGTCGAGCATGAGAAAAACACAAACACACATATGGGCACAGTAAACTGGGGTTAGCGAGGAATAGTTGCTCAAGTAATATTGGTCAAAGCTTATGCTGATGGTGATCGATGAAGAAATGATGGGATTGTGGGGACAGGAGGGAGGGTTACACGTGGGCTTCAGAACACTCTGGACCATATCAGTGATCGATCTGTCAGCAGAGTATAGAAAAGGTTTTGGCTGTCCAAAGCTGCAGTCAAGCCACGAGGAAACAGAGGGAGGAGAAGGATGCATGAAAGGATGGATAAAAAGAAGAAGCAAAGTGAAGAAGCTGACCGTACACTCTCATGTGCCGGCTCTGTAACTTTCTCACATCACGCTCATATCTCTCTAACATCTCATCCTTCCTCTGCAGCGTCCCAAACACAAGTCTGTTGTCATGTTTCCCTCCCATCTTAACCATGTCCTTTTTCTTCTTCCTCCACCTGCCTTTTCGTCATCTTCCTTTTGCTTTCCAGCTTCCACCAGCTCGTCCTCCTTTGTTTCCATCCCTGCACCTCCTCCTCCTCTTCCTCTCTACATGGGGAACACCAGGAAGCCTGAGAAGGTGGAGTATTTCCATCCTCCCATTAGGTTTCCTCTCTCCAATTTGAGGTAGGCCCGGTCTCCCTTCTCCATCTGGATCAGAACACCATTGCTGGCTGCCTCACGCGTCACGTCCTGGTCCCCAGCAAATGCCGAAATCACTGGCCAACCGTTGTGCATCAGGCTCACCTGGATGAAAAGGACAGACGGCGTATAGAATGAAGAGTGTGGAAAAGAGACAAACAGTCCTCAAGTTGCTCACAGAAGCAGGAACATATGGCACGGCAGACTTCCAAAACACTCAGTGCAATAATGATGCTTCCATGTGGACTAACAGCATCGTATTTCTGGACTTTTTAGTTGTCATATTTTAAAGAGGAAACGCATGCAAAGATTTCATTTGAAGCTTTGTGCTCTGCACATGATCCACTTGTAGAAAGACAGAGATATGCGCACAAACACTCACACAGTGTCTGATTCAACAAATGTTTCCGTGGGGAATAACATCTTCTTCTTCTTACAGAGAGACGAAGCTGTGAGCGCTGTGTCCCCTCCCTCGCCCAGGTTCAAACCTGACAAGGGCTTTCATCGCTTCGCTTCTGAGCTACAGCAGAAAAACAAGCGCTCCCTAGATATATGTTTCCCCCTTACACTTCACTTAAACAAAGTCATCGATTCGTTCTACCTCTGGTACCTGCGAACGTCTGTTTATGCAGGAACACACTTTATAAACCCTGTGAGATTACAGACCGTCCTGTGAGAAGTCTCACTGCAACCTGATAAGAAAAGCAACACAATGTTTCTGTTGTACTGCCTTTCTTCAGGTTCTTGTACGAGTCTTGTTTTTTACAACACTAGGGTGGCTGATGTGAGTTTGTTATGTCATGCTCCTATTTTAAAATACAATCATAAGATGTTAAAATGTGCCTAAAACTAATTATTTTCTGCAGGAATCACTGACGTGAAAAATAGATTTTCCAGCATAAAAAGTATTTATTAATGAGAATAATAAAAAATGCTGCCGATAGCTCGGTCTCTAGCTTACACCAGGCAGTATAGATGCGAGACACTTTCACCAGGCTGTGTGCAGTGAAGCTCCTCACGGGTGAAACTGTCGGCCTGGAGTTTGACTGTTTCAAAACAAGAGAAAGTGAAGCTGCAGGAAATGTGTTGGGGGTTTTTGGTCACACCAACACAAATTTCTTGCATTCACTGGATTTCCCCCTCTATCCCAAAATAAAATTCAACTTAAAAGTTTGCTTTTTTGACCTTTTCTGATCTGATGGAGACCCAGAGTACACTCCAGAGGCAGATGTGCAGGCTAGTTAATAATCTAGGAATCTACTGGAGGCTGGAAATGTCAAAGAATGACCTTGGAAGGGCAATCAGCCATCGATATCTTATTTTTCTCCAAGTGAAAACTTTATGGTCACACCTAATACACACATTAGTAAATGTAACAGAGTATATTGTATCTGAAACTGGTGGACAACTTCTTGGATGGCTAGATGGATTAAAAGATGGACTGGGCACTTTTAATATTCTTCTACCACACGTTCCTTTAAAACTCCCAACATATATTGTCATCTGCCTCCTGGTGCACAGAAACAACACGCTGGCTGTTTGTTTCTGTGCAGGTCACTCTGGTGTAGTAGTGTTTTCATTTTCAACAAGCTGACTGCAGTTTGAAAGATTTTGATTCCTTAAACAAACTTCATATAGGCCACGTTACCTGTCTACATGATCTTTACAGTATGGACATCAGGAAGATTTACACCTGAGAGCTAAACATGTCAAAATATTTCTGTTTGCTCTCGAGGTAAAAAACTGTAAAACTGTCACCAACTGATGGAACACAGTCATAAACATCCCATAATTATACACTTATCCAAGTCAGCCTGATGGTCAGGAGAGTGTGTGTGTGTGTGTGTGTGTGTGTGTGTGTGTGTGTGTGTGTGTGTGTGTGTGTGTGTGTGTGTGTGTGTGTGTGTGTGTGTGTGGGCAGGAGATGGAGAGCCTGTCAGAGTCAAGGGCTCTCTTGGCCCAGCACTCCTCTTAATAGCAAACTGAACATGGCGACTCAGACTGTATCTGCATGTGTGGGTGCGTGTGTGCAGCTTTGAACAGGCAGCTTTGAATCTGATGGAAAATACTCAGACTATACTGAAATTATTTTTTTAATTGTTACAAAGGAAACGCGGCACAGGTCATGGACAAATTTACATTTCACTATCGGCTGAAAACTCAGTCGCTGAGTTTATTACACCAGATAAATGTGAATTATTTTCTTTTACATTTAAAATGAAGTATTAGCAGAAAGACAGATTTGTTGCCACACGTAAAATATCACTCTTAGCCACTCACTAAAATAATCGTAGATCTCAGGCTAATATATGTGAGACATTGGGCAGATTTCAATTTCATAAAATTGAAATTTCATCATTAAAGCTGAAATTAAATTCATTGCTGACACCAAACATTTTTTTCCGTCTCTGACTGTGCTGTACATCACAGTAATAGGGTTAGGGTCATGTTGGGGTCATGTTTGGGTTATGGTGGGGTTATGGTTGGGTTCAATTCAATTTTATTTATATAGTGCCAATCACAACAACATTCACCTCAATATCTTTATATCGTACAATAATAGACACAGAGAAAAACCCAACAATCATATGACCCCCTATGAGCAAGCACTTTGGCGACAGTGGGAAGGAAAAACTCCCTTTTAACAGGAAGAAACCTCCAACAGAACCAGGCTCAGGGAGGGGCGGGGCCATCTGCTGTGATTGGTTGGGGTGAGAGAAGGAAGACAGGATAAAGACATGCTGTGGAAGAGAGACAGAGATTAATAACAGATATGATTCAATGCAGAGAGGTCTGTTAACACATAGTGAGTGAGAAAGGTGACTGGAAAGGAAAAACTCAATGCATCATGGGAATCCCCGGCAGCCTACGTCTATTGCAGCATAACTAAGGGAAGATTCAGGGTCACCTGGTCCAGCCCTAACTATATGCTTTAGCAAAAAGGAAAGTTTGAAGCCTAATCTTAAAAGTAGAGATAGTGTCTGTCTCCTGAATCCAAACTGGAAGCTGGTTCCACAGAAGAGGGGCCTGAAAACTGAAGGCTCTGCCTCCCATTCTACTTTTAAATACTCTAGGAACAACAAGTAGGCCTGCAGAGCGAGAGCGAAGTGCTCTAATAGGGTGATATGGTACTACAAGGTCATTAAGATAAGATGGGGCCTGATTATTTAAGACCTTGTATGTGAGGAGCAGGATTTTGAATTCTGGATTTAACAGGAAGCCAATGAAGGGAAGCCAAAACAGGAGAAATATGCTCTCTCTTTCTAGTCCCTGTCAGGACTCTTGCTGCAGCATTTTGGATTAGTTGAAGGCTTTTCAGGGCGTTTTTAGGACTTCCTGATAATAATGAATTACAGTCGTCCAGCCTGGAAGTAATAAATGCATGAACTAGTTTTTCAGCGTCACTCTGAGACAGGATATTTCTAATTTTAGAGATGTTGCACAAATGGAAGAAAGCAGTCTTACATATTTGTTTAATATGTGCATTGAAGGACATGTCCTGGTCAAAAATGACTCCAAGGTTCCTCACAGCGTTACTGGAGGCCAAGGTAACGCCATCCAGAGTAAGAATCTGCTTAGATACCATATTTCTAAGATTTTCAGGGCCGAGTACAATAACCTCAGTTTGATCTGAACTAAGAAGCAGAAAGTTAGCGGCCATCCAGGTTTTTATGTCTTTAAGACATTCCTGCAGTTTAACTCATTGGTGTGTGTTATCTGGCTTCATGGACAGATAGAGCTGGGTGTCATCTGCATAGCAGTGAAAATGTATGCTATGTCTTCTAATGATGATGCCTAAGGGAAGCATGTATGATGTAAACAGAATTGGTCCTAGCACTGAACCCTGTGGAACTCCATAATTAACCTCAGTGTGTGAAGAGGACTCTCCATTTACATGCACAAACTGGAGTCTATTAGATAGATATGATACAAACCACTGCAGCGCAGTACCTGTAATACCTACAACATGTTCTAATCGCTCTAATAGGATATTATGGTCAACAGTATCGAACGCTGCACTGAGGTCTAGCAGGACAAGCACAGAGATGAGTCCACTGTCAGAGGCCATAAGAAGATCATTTGTAACCTTCACTAAAGCTGTTTCTGTGCTGTGATGAGCTCTGAAACCTGACTGAAACTCTTCAAATAAACCATCCCTCTGCAGATGCTAGAGATGCTTTTTGAGTAAAGGTTTAACTACAGCCAGCTTGAAGGCCTGTGGTACATAGCCGATTATTAGAGATAGGTTGATCAGATTTAAGATTAAAGCATTAATTAATGGCAGGACTTCTTTGAGCAGTTTTGTAGGAATGGGGTCTAAAAGACACGTTGATGGTTTGGAGGAAGTAATTATTGAAGTTAACTCAGAAAGATCAATTAGAGAAAAAGAGTCTAACTTAACATCAATGGTACTAAGAGTAGCTGTAGATAATATTACATCTGTGGGATGATTACTGGTAATTTTTTCTCTAATGATAAAAATGTTATTTGTGAAGAAGTTCATGAAGTCATTACTAGTTAACGTTAAAGGGATGGTTGGCTCAAAGGAGCTCTGACTGTCAGCCTGGCTACAGTGCTGAAGAGAAACCTGGGGTTGTTCTTATTTTCTTCAATCAGTGATGAATAGTAAGATGTTCTGGCTTTGCAGAGGGCTTTCTTATAAAGCAGCAAACTATTTCTCCAGGCTAAATGATGATCTTCTAAATTTGTGACACGCCATTTCCTCTCCAGATTACGAGTCATCTGCTTTAGGCTACGTGTTTGAGAATTATACCACGGAGTCAGGTACTTCTGATTTGAGGCCTTAGTTTTTACAGGAGCTACAGTATCCAGAGTCGTACGTAGTGAGGAGGTGAAATTATTAACAAGATGATCGACCTCTGTTGGGGTAGCATTCAGATAGCTGCTCTGCTCTGTGTTGGTACAGGGCATTGGAGATGATAACAGTGGGTGGATTATATTCTTAAACTTAGTTACAGCACTTTCAGAAAGACGTCTACTGTGATGAAGTCTACTCTCCACTGCTGTGTAATCAGTTATTGTAAATGTAAATGTTATCAGGAAATGATCAGACAGGAGAGGGTTTTCAGGAAACACTGTTAAATGTTCAGTTTCTATGCCATATGTTAAAACAAGACCTAGAGTGTGATTAAAGTGGTGGGTGGGTTCTTTTACAGTTATAGAGAAGCCAATTGAGTCTAATAACAGATTAAATGCCATGTTGAGGCTGTCATTTTTAGCATCTACATGGATGTTAAAATCACCCACAATAATGATTTTATCTGAGCTCAGAACTAAATTAGATATAAAGTCTGAGAAATCAGAGAGAAACTCTGTGTAAGGCCCAGGTGGACGATAGAAGATAACAAGTAAGACTGGTTTCTGAGTTTTACAGCTGGGGTGGACGAGGCTAAGCATCAGGCTTTCAAATGAATTAAAAGTCTGTCTGGGTCTTTGGTTGATTAATAGGCTGGTGTGAAAAATTGCTGCCACACCGCCCCCTCGGCCTGTGCTTCGAGGTTTCTGGTAGTTAGAATGACTCAGGGGTGTTGATTCATTTAAACTAACATAATCATCCTGCTGCAACCAGGTTTCTGTGAGGCAGAGTAAATCGATTTGTTGATCAATTATTAAGTCGTGTACTAACAGAGACTTGGAGGAGAGAGACCTAATATTTAATAATCCACATTTCACTGTTTTACTCTTTGGTTCAGATGTGGATACTGTATTGTTCTTTCTTTGTGATTGTTTATGTTTAAGTTGTTTGTTGCTGGTTTTTAGTTTGTTTTTTGTCTTTTTGGAAGCTGACACAGTCTCTATGGAGATGGGTTTTTGGGGGGGTAGCAGGAGGAGAGAAGCTGCAGAGAGGCGTGTAAGACTGCAACTCTGCTGCCTGGTCCCAACTCTGGATAGTCATATTTTGGGGGGAGAAAACTAGAGAGTCCCACGTTGTTTTGGCAAAGTTACACACCGATTCGATATTGATTTTAGTGACCTCCGATTGGCGTAACCAGGTGTCATTAGTGCCGACGTGAATTATGATTTTACTGTATTTACATTTACCCTTAGCCAGCAGTTTTAAATTTCCTTCAATGTCGCCTGCTCTGGCCCCTGGAAGACAATTGACTATGGTTGCCGGTGTCTCTAGCTTCACGTTTCAGAACAGAATCACCAGTTACCAGAGTTTGACCCCCAGCGGGTGTGTCGCCGAGTGGGGAAAAACGGTTAGACACATGAACAGGTTGGTGGTGTACCTGGGGCTTCTGTTTAGGACTATGCTTCCTCCTCACCGTCACCCAGCCGCCCTCTTTCCCCAGCTGCTTGGGGTCTGCCGGGGAACAGCTAGCGGGGCCTACGCTATCTTCGGCTGCACCAGCTACAGGGGCCTGGCTAGCTACGGGTGAATGAAGGGTGCGAAGCCGAGTCTCCAATTCAGTTGTCCTGGCCTCCAGAGCTGCAAATATGCTACATTTGTTACAAGTATCATTACTGCTAAAGGAGGCCGAGGAGTAACTAAACATCTGACACAATGAGCAAGAAAGTGCAGGAGGGACAGGTGAAGTAGCCATGCTGCTAGCCAGTCGCTAACGAGCTAAGCCAAGCTAGCGAAACAGTACAGAGACAGTGAGTGAATACTTTGGCTATAAATTAGGTAGTGAGTACACAGAGAGTGTGCTTCGGTTGAAGCACGTGAAGATTATACTATGAAAAAAAATGTATCTAAAAGTTTTTAACTAAATTGCTAAGCAGATAAGCTACTCAGAAACACCACTGTGTTTGAGCAGAAACAGGAAGTGATACTCTACCACAGAGAGAGCGACACCAAGTGACAGCGCCCCTGTAGCTGGTGCAGCCGAAGGGTTAGGTTTGGGTTAGGTTTGGGTCATGTAAGGGTCATGTTTGGGTTAGGTTTGGGTCATGTTTGTGTTAGGGTGTTGGCCAGAGGGGCCGATGGCGCGATATGGCAGCCTCGCTTCTGTCAGTCTGCCCCAGGGCAGCTGTGGCTACAACTGTAGCTGCCTCCACCAGTGTGTGAATGTGAGAGTGAATGAATAGTGGTATTGTAAAGCGCTTTGGGTGCCTTGAAAAGCGCTATATAAATCCAATCCATTATTATTATTAGGGAAACCAAGATGGAAGCTCAGTCGCCAAAGGCGGCCGGGCTTCAATGCACAGGCCTTCCTTAGTCTCCACTCAGGGGTCCACATGGTCCCACTACAGATCTGTAAGAGGGCTTTATTCCTCATTCACAATTGGGGATATTCGTTGTTTTTCAGTTGGATTAGAGGAGGAGGGATAGGTGAGGGGAGAGAGGGGGGGGGGGAGCAAGGGGGGAAGAGAGGGAGAGAAAAGGAGAGAGAGGGGGAAGAGAGGGAGATAAGAGGAGAGAGAGGGAGAGCGAGAGGGGGGGAGAAAAAGGGAGAGAAAATGAGAGCGAGAGAGAGAGAGAGAGGAGGAGAGAAAATGAGAGAGAGAGGGGAGGGGGAGAGGGGAAAGGTTAGGTTTAGGGCTCAAATAAGTACCAGCATGGGGTTTAGTGAGGTTAGGTTTAGGATAAGTCTCAGGGTGGGATGTTAGACCAGTGTGTGTTGAATGGGACATAACAGCACTAGAAACACATATAGAACAATAAATATGTACATCTCATCAAATTTGTGTTTTTCAAAATCCTTTTTCATTCAATCCCCTGGGATACATCAGCCCTCCTCCTCTGTTGGACTGACCATCTAGGATTTGCCTCTAACACAGTCGCACTAACAGATTCCCAGTCATGAGACAAAAAGTGTCTTACCAGGTACGTATGGGTGCTCTTTCCCTTTGAGATATTGTACCTGTGCTGTGTGAACCTGATCAATAGTGTGTTACCTGTCTCCCCAACATACTGGATACCACATTTTGTAAAGGTGACCAAGTATATACAGTTTTTAGATCTGGGAGTGCCTTTGCACTGTCAGGGTTAGGTTAGGGGGGAGACTAACCAGAGGAAAGCAATGGAGGTGTGTTGGTATGAGAGGAGAGTGCGTTGTATGTGGCCGTCTTACTTCAACTTTGAACATCCAGTAAAGTTTCAAACAGCAGTCAGAATATTAAATCACTTCAGCATCTTTGTGTTTATTGAGCTAAAAAGATATCTGGAAGTTATAAGCAGACATTCTAGGTTAGGTGCACTCAGGAAGTCTTCATCTGTAAATGACTAAATTATAAATTGTTATTAATACACCTAAAGCATTAAACTAAATGGAAGGTTATAGGAAACTATATTTGATGAATGATGATCTTAATCAAGCTAAACCTTCTCATCAGATTAAAGGCACCGACTTCTTTCCAGTGATGAAGGACTGAATGATGGGACAGCAAAGACATTTTACTGAGCAAAATATTAAATATAAAGTCTGTAAAACAAAACTTTTGCTCAGAGGCGATCAGATGTAAAACAGCAGCAGGTCAAACTTTGACAAATGTATCCCTAACTGTGGTTGATGGCCTTCTAAGATTCACTCACAGAATCGAAACTCTAACTGTATTTCATGGATAGCATCCATTCATCTGAGACACTGCCTCAGTGTAATGCTTACATTTAAAGAACATCATGTACACAATAAAAATATCTCTATGAACAGCTAATACGTGGACTGATGAGGCAATTTTTGAAATCGAATATATACGCCGGGGATGCACAATCTAGACATTTTTGCTGATAACCAGTGATTTCCTTTGACGATTCATCTGGTGACACTGTCACTGACACCTTCAGTACTACTGTATGTGTCTAACTGGAGGTGAAGTTTTGCATTTGTATTGCAACTCCAGACTGTGAACAAGAAAAACGCTGCATTAGTGCATGCATTGATTGATTGTAGTCATTACTCTGTTTCCAAGAGTCTTCAATCACTGAAGAGAGATGAGCCTGGATTGTTTCAACACAAATATACTAATATCAGCACTGGATCCCATCCTGCTACGCAAGCTTCATCAATATCTGCATCACTTCAACTGATCTTTGAGTGATAATGTCCAAAGGAAACAAGTACAGAAGCAGAGAAATCTAATGCACCTCTTAGTCGGAAACATTACTCTTCGTTGATGCTTGATGAATGTATGAACTTGTATTTTTATGTACCAACTCTTTCTTGTTTCAAATAAAAAACATCAAGTACTTCCTCCACCATGTCGAATATCAACCTGGGCCCAGTATACTTAGAATACAGATGAGGATCACAAAGCTAAAGAGAACATTTTATGTGGAGAGATGCATCCGAAGACTCCGGGTTAGCCTTATTAACCCTTCATATCATAATATAAAATAATCATTAGAAGGAGAGAGACAGGAGAAGCAGAAGAAAACCAGGCCGAGATATCAGGATGGGAACACACACAGACGAACAACAGATGAAAAGTAGGCCATTAAACACAGGAACAGGCAGAAAGACAGCAGAGACGGAGGGGGAACATGGTTCGTGTCCAGTGTGCGTGTAATGCTTCCAAAGAGAGACAGAGATGGCAGACAAGGAAAAGCCAGCATCACTACATCACTCCGTTACCCTCAGATAAACACAAGAGCACACACAACTACCCAGCCATTCAACCAAGTCACTCCTGGGGACACCTACAAACCAAGCCTCCATCCCTCCAGTCCCGCATGGTTCCCCACATATACATGAAACACACACGTGATCTCTCTTACTGTCAAAATGTGTTCCCCTGCTGTCCCTGCACACTTGCAAAATTCAAACATGGGCAGGCTTTTCTATCAGTTAGAATCGGGGTGGGGGGCTGCACATACTTTGTTAAAACACAAAGATAGGACAATGAGGGGACAGTGCCAAGTGGGCTTGTGTGATATTTGTCCAGCCAAGTCGGGCTCCAACATGTGAGACACAAGAGCAGCTAACAAATCATTTGATAGCTTGATGATGATTTTAAGTCAGGCTGTAACACATGAGGTCTATGAACAGAGGACATATGAATAAAGTCATGTTTTCAGATTTGGATGTGTTTCTGTGTAACAGGGTCAGTGATGTATGGTTCTAATAAAGCTGTGACAGGGGCTTTGGAAGGATGAGACTGCGGTCAGCGCACACACACACACACACACACACACACACACACACACACACACACACACACACACACACACACACACACACACACCTGTACGAATAAAAAAACGCATTGGCTGTGCTTCTGTGTGGCCATCTACCCACCCCACCCTCACACACACTTACACCTACACCCATTCAATTAGCAGCCATAAATATAAAAGCATGATAATAGGGCTTCGCGTCATGTCAGGCCGCGATCGATCTGCATTCATTAATGCATAAGCACCAATTAACTGGCTGAGTAATGGAAAGGAGAGACAGAATAACGAAGGAGAGTGAGAGAAGAAGGAGGAAGCGCAGAGAAAGGAGAGAGAGACGGCTGCACTGGCAGGAGGATGTCGGAGAGGGCCGAGAGACAGCAAAGACAGAATCTGTCTTTCTCTATGCAAATAGAATTTGTCTGACGTCTCCGTGCTGCACTTAATGTTTAACGACACGATGACATCCTGTTATTGCATCATCAATTCCTGTCCGGTTGTCTGTCTTGACATGACAATGATACTCTTCTGGTTGTCCCCCACCCTTTCTCTCTTTCTCTGCACCCTTTTCATCTTTCTTCTTTTCAACACGTTTCCTTTTTCTCTCATCGGTACATCTTTTGCTTTCCATTCTTTTTCCCCACTGGACCTTTCACATTTTCATCCACACTTTACAGACACAGAGTGATGATACATAAGCTACATAATGGTGCATCTGTCTGAGGACTGTGACACCTCCGTCTTTAAAACAGCAAGTTTCCAGAGTTTTCTAAAGTTCCTCCAGGGTCATTGTGAAGATGGCTAAAGATAACAAAAACAAAAGAAGGCTGTGTGCCTCAGTGAGTAAGGATGGATACGATGGATATTCTGTATGCACTCTAAGTCAAAGTGCGTGCCTCTGAAATCGTTTAGTGGTAATATTGTTTGAGAAACGTTGAATATATTAATTGGCCCACTCCTATTAGTTAGCGTCCACCCATTCATTTCCCTACACAGCAGCATGAGCAGAGAAGCTTAGACGTCCCCATCCACCTCCGCCAAGCCGAGCAATGTCATCTCTTTCAAACTAGAGGAATATATAGAAAACAAGCGAAAGGATTTGGTCGGAGTGCAGAAGAGGATTTACGATGAGGATGGGATTCAAACCCACACGTACAAAGCACAACAGATTAGCAGTCCAGCGCCTCATCAGACAGCTTCAGTCCTTCGAGCCTGGTTCTGTTGGAACTTTCTTCCTGCTAAAAGGGTGTTTTCTTTGCCACTTTCACCAAGTGCTCGCTCATAAGGGGTCGTCAGACTGTTGGGCTTTTCCTCCATGATTGTAGCATCTTTATCCTTTAATAATGAAAATGAAGCACCTTCAGCTGATTGCTGTGATTTGTCTCTGTGTAAATAAAACAGAATTGAAATGAAATGGAATTTAAATCAAAAGTAAATGTAAACAGGCAGTCTGCCCCACCCACAGCCAGGATAATGGAATAATCCTGAAGGGCTCTGCTTTCTCTGTGAAGGATGTTAACACATTAGCACATTAGTCATGACAAATGAACAGTATGGAAACAACAGCAGTTCCTGGTATAACACAACACTAACAGAAGGACTAGTGATAACAACCACAATAGGAATATTCATAGATAATTACAGCAGTACCACTTCTTAATGGATGAACAGTAAACCTGAGGTTTCTGGCTAAACTCAGGAAATTGATCATTTCCACTATCATGCTTTGCATTTTGGGGGGGAAAGCTTTCACTGTTTCACAAGCTGAATCATTATGTGAATGTGGAGCATGTTTGCTGTTATTTAGGTCATCTCTGCGTGTTTATTTTGTGCTATCGACCATCTTCTCTATTTTCAGATTTTCTGCTTTTGTTGATGCACCGTTTCATCCGATTTTGAGGAAACAGTAGCTGCTTTCTCGAATACAATAAGGAAAAGGAATCTCAAAGTGGGTAATGGCTGTGTTTTGTAATCATTTAAAAAAGGCATTTTTTACCATTCCAGATGAAACATGTGCATAAAAGGAACTCGGAGACAAAGCTGTGTGTGCACAGCGACCGTATGCTGCTAATTTGAAGTTACGATTGCGAAGCGAGCAATCAAGAGTGTACATCCAGTATAACCAGAGCATTATCGTTCCCAACATACGATTTGTCACAGTCGTCGGTATGTTACGCATTGGGATGACAACGTGTTGGTATAACAGTCATATATTAGAAAAAGCACAGAAAGTTATTGTGTAGTTATTGTTCACTCTGATAACAAATAATACACAAAGTATTCTAACACACAAACCCAGAATTGGCCTCTCCAGTCTTCAGATGTATTAACTCAGTGATCACTGCTGCTTCTTCTCCTTTGCCAGCTGTCTGACTGTCACTGTCCTTAATTTCTGCTTCAGTACGTCTGATTGTTTTCATTTGGTAGCAGGAAGCCTCATTAGGAATGAGTTTCCAGATGCCATTTTGAAAACAGGCACAGAAGAAATGACTCACTGACCAAAGCAGGTACAGAACTTTTGAAAGAAAGCACACAAACTCTGTGGTCACAAAGTTTAACAAAAGAACTATTTGACCCTATTTCAGTATTTCTTAATTACTTTTACATCTTAACATGGAGTCGTTTTGATCCTATTTTCTGTATTAAAGGCTCAAGATAAGGAAACTAGCAGCTGTTACACCACATTTTGTCACAGAGACTAATGATGTTTTTCACCTCAGTCTCATGCTCAGCAGGTTTGCGGGTGTTCGGTAACGGGCCTCTGGGGTCATCTCCTGGCAGTTCAAACTTTTAATACCCAGAGAAAACCAAAATGTGTCATCTGTTGCTGGCGTCTACCACACTAACTTTATTTGTCCCGTCACACTGAACAGTGGGACGGTTTGGCTTGGTCCGTGTGTTTCACTGAGCTTGAAGTAAACGTGTTGTCTTCACTTCACCTGGCTGTCCCCATTACTGTGTGTGTCAGACCATAAAGTATCTCACAGCATCGTTTGACTGTCGTTATCAACCTTTGAAGAAAAAAATCTGGGTTTCTGTGTAATCAGTTATATTCATATACGAACGCAGTTTGGAGACATCCAGTTTGTTGCAGCTGTGAGTGAAATCTTTGCACTGTTCGCACTGTTAAGGAATACTTAAAGAAGTGCTAACAATGTGTCCCAAGTTAGCAACAGACTTATTGTGATGAGGATTGGGCTGATAAGGCTGCACTGACGGTATCACTACAGCAGCTGCTTTACTAAAGGAGTCAAACACACTGAACAGCTCCAGATAGAAAGAAGATTTTCCTGGAGTGTTTTATAGCAGCATTTACATTTTTCACATAGAATATATAAAAGAATGACCAACATTTGCTGAAAATGCTACATTTGCCCTTTCATCTACACAGTTGATAACAGAATCTAAACACAACATAATATCAAACATGATTGTCATCATTATTACATTACAGGACAGCGATGTTAGAACTGATAGCAGCATATTTTTCCTGGGCGCTGTTCTGGCACTCGTACCAATTTAATGCAGGTCTCATTCGAGTTGGATGTTTTGGGGTATTTGTTGATGTTTTCTGACATGTTATATTGTAAACAATCAATGAATGCTTCACTTTGAAGAACATGGATTGGCACGTGCTGCCTAACTGTCATCCACTGGCACAAATGACTGTTTTCTGTTCAAAGCACTCTGAAAAGTTGATTTGGTGCTTTTGTAAAGAGTTTCTGTGAAAATGATCAAAAAATGAAACAGCATTTATTCAAAGAGATGGAGGCAACCAGAGCAAAGGTCACACTGAACTGTGCACACACACACACACACACACACAGACTCACACAGGCACAAAAACAGATCTTAACAAATGTCAGCAGATCACACCCGTCTTCATCGATACTGCCTCAGGGAACAACATCATTAATTTGAGGAAACCGCTGGGCAGAGCCTTCAACTGTCTTTTTTTGTTGTTGTTTTTTCCCACTGGTGAAAGTCAGAAAAACATGCAACTCTGGATCTGTTGCCAAATGTCAAACCACATGAAAGATAATTAAGACAGATCATCTGAAAACTCCAACAAGACCAGATGGTCCTATGAGTCTCTAATATTTATATTACACACACCATAAGCCAGAGGAAATTGAATATACCCACAATTCAGCTACTTAAATTATTTATACCATGCAATAAAACACAGAGTACAAGAAAGACAAACGTCAAAATCAAATAAAACTGAATATAAAATTATACCGAGCAAAGCACTGAACCTCAGACTAAGTGCCCATCATATCATAATGCTACAGACAGTGTGTACTGTCTGTGGTATTAACACAGCTGCCCTTTTTCATCTTGCAGACGTGCAGACACACACCTTGCGTCTGCTAAATGCAAGAGTTGTTTTTACTCTGGTAATTAACAGGAAGCGGTTTTGTGTGGTGCAAGTCCAGCCACGAATGGCTAAAAGTTTTTTCCTATAATCCTGAGAGCTAAATTTAAATATTGCTCTTTGTTTAAAGAGATGTCAGTGAGTCAGTGTGTAAATCTTTTCACATTATGTCCTAATGACTCATTTGTTACATCAACCCTGTTCGATTTAAAGAAAATGAATATCCAAAGAACGCCGACTCCTCCTCTCTTTCACACATGAGCATAAATTCAGTGCAACCTTTGCGAGACTGAGCACAGGTTCATTAGATAAATACGACACCAAGCATCTGTCTGGCAGACTGTGTGTCACTGTATAAATCTGTGTGTATCACTTCAATAGAATCAAGTTGTACCTGCCACCCTTTTGGTGGGAAAAAGCAAATCCCCCCCAATGTAACAATATAAGTCATTTAATTGAAAGGATAAAACTGTACTGTCCTCTGACGCAGTGAAAACAAGGGTGTGTGTGTGTGTGTGTGTGTGTGTGTGTGTGTGTGTGTGTGTGTGTGTGTGTGTGTGTGTGTGTGTGTGTGTGTGTGTGTTAACTATAAATGAAAAGGAAAAGCTTAGAAACATCTTCTTTGTTATTAGATGCTCACAATACAGAACATTTTGAATATATGTATTCTACATAAATCATAATATTGTGTAGCTATTAATTACCTCTCACATTTTAACGATGTTCTGTATATTCGCCTGTTTGTCACGTCACTCTGGAAGAACGCAGTGTTTTCTAATCAAATGCTTCATCTTTTGACAATCGATACCGCCCAACCAAACTCATTAAAATGTCAGAGTGTGCAAAAAACGAATACATGGCAAACGCTGAAAGGTGACTTTCTGTTTGACCTCCTGGCATATTTTTCATAACACAACCAAAAGGCATAGCTCTGCATTCTTAGATTCTTATTAGTGTCGGCTGACTATTGATGAGTATCAGTTAATTGGGAAATTTGCATGATCTGTAAATTATAATTAGCATAAAGTAAGTCCAAGAATAAAAATGGGTGAATCTTTTGTGCCACACTAATGCAGAGCCACAGCGGCTTATTGAGGAATGTGTCTCCTGCTTAAAGCATCACCGTGGATCCATCCTCACTGTTACTAACACCTGGCACAATTGTTTTTGGCTGGCAAGATTTTTTTCTTCTTCAAACATTTCTATGTTTTCTCACCTTTTATGGGGCATTTAAGTGTAACAGAGCCAGATGGAAGCTTAGGAGAGCGGAGTGACACAGATCACAGGTACACCGCTGGAACAAAACCAAAGCACAGACACGTGTGTGCTGTAACCATGTAGCTAACAGGACGCTACCAAAAATGTATGTTGTTTACAAATGTTGTGATATTTTCACATGAGGGTGGCATTGGATCAAGATCACCCAATGCTTGTGTATCAACTTGGTACAATGTGGTGCGTATATAGGGTGGTTTTACATTACAGTTGAGCCCTGAATCACAAATGCTAATGGTGGTACCCATTTGGCTTTAAAACGCAGCTGATCACTGACATTTGTATGTGTCCTCGTATATGTACGCTTTATATAAAATTTAATACAGTGATTTTTAGATGACCATAACGGCTGCACTGGTGTGAAACAGTAGACCAGCTGATTACCTGTAGAGCAATGCTTACCCTTGCCATACTTTCAAGTCAAGAAAACCTAAGAACAGATAAGATGTTTATTTATGTGGCTTTGACTCGCCTCTCATTTCCACTGCATGAAATAAACACTCTCTGAGCCAGGAGCAGAAGCCTATCGTATTTCTGTTATTTATTTGTTATATTTCATGCAGGTCATTCTGTTCATGGTGCCACAGATCCATGTGCAGTACAGTCTGCTCCACATTAATGCTAGGTTATCTGGGTTTCAGTCTATTCTTTTAATTGAAGCTACGTAGTTTAACTTTTTCCCATTTCCAGCAATAAAATCAAATAAATATTATCATCACGGTACATTGTGCACCATAATTATAATGTGTATTTGTTGACCTTTATCGGCATTACCACTAGTGGTAATTTACTGTGCCAATCCTTGCTGTAGTGTTTAACGCTCTACATTAGATACACTTTGAACAAGTGACAGGTGCTAAATGGCTACACATATATTACGTGTTGGCGCTACACTGGGTGCTGGGGCAGCCTTCGGTTTGAAACAAGCTGTTTTAGCTCACTCCTTTTAAGGCCAACCGCCCTTTTTTCTCCTGACCGGCTCCACCTTACAAACACACAGAATATGTGAACAGCGGATGGGTGGTGCCTTTAGTGGTCAACGCCAGAACTGTGCCTGAGACAACTGAATGAAAAAATACTTTGACATCATCCAAAGTCAAGAAGTGTTAAAGACTTTAAAGTTCAGTTATTAAAAACTTCAGCCATCTTTCATATGGGCGTCTAGCATTTTAACATAAAAGCATCAAAGACCACTTTTTAAACAATGTTTGCACGCTTGTTTGAATTCAGTGCTGAATAGTGTCAGACGAGGCAGCAGGCTCTTTCAGGCCCTAGCTTTAAACTACGACCGTTTGCCATTTTCAGAAATCATTTTTTAATCTTTTTGGCGTGATAATTATTTGCCGCGTCTTAACACACACCTCGGTTGAGGTAACGTGGCCTCCCATTTTTGTGCTTGTGTCTAATAAATGTGTTATCTGCGGTGGAGAGCAGCACGGAGGAGTCACACGGAGGAGTCACACTATATTAAATAAACTGTTTGAGGATATTTAAGTACGTTTAGAAGGAATGTGGCTTATGCAAATGTTCATCTCAGTGGTGTGTGCACGTATCAATCTTTAAAAGTGTTTTTAAAACAGAATTTGCCAACACTTTAATGAAGTGGTGCTTCTATGGCAAAACCACTTGAGACATGACTAAAAACTATGGCCTTATGTAACGCAGTAACATGTATACTGTGAATTTATAGATCATATATAAATATTCTTGGAGTGTATAATTGTCAAAATATAGTCCTATTTATTTAAATAGATTTTTAATACTGTACGTTCTAAAAAAATAGATTTGACCAAATCTGATTCAAACTATGCTCTTTGTAATATCTTATTTCATGTTACTGTGTAATCAGAATAATTACTTTTTAATGTAACTAATAGCAGCACTGCTCAGAATATGAAGCAGTTGAAATATTTAACGTTTTGCTTCAATGCAATTTTTTACCTTTAAGCTTAAAAAACTGATAAACTGGCATTCTTTATAATATCATTCTTATATTAATTCTACAATTCTTTATAATATCATTCAGATAAATGTGATTTCATGTGTCACAGTAAGTGACGACAGTTACCAACGGTGATGGTAAACATGCGTCTCAGTGTCACTGTGGATGTGGCAGACTAACGTTATATTGGGCCCCTGTGGTCTTCTTGCTATAGTGTAGTGAACACTGGGGTTTTCTGTACTGCATGACTTCTGAAATCGTGTTGAGCAGCACTTCTGTACATTTGCTCTCTGTATAGCAATATAAACATCTGTATATAATCTGCTCCTATTGCACTTCTGATTAGATGCAAACTGTTAGGCTGTATTTATACATGTGTAATGACAATAAAGATGTTTTATTTGAATGACTCCACTCACTTTAAGCTGAGAATAAAAAACGTTGCCTTGGGAATACATGTAGGTGTGTTAGGGACATGTGCAACTACTTGGTCAAAGAGCTGTGTGTAAAAAGGTAACATTTCTTGTTATTGGGCCGTGTGCTATGAGCAGCTTGAAGTCAAGCCTCTGGGTTTTTGCTCTAAATGGGAAAATCAAAGTAAGAGAAAGGCCTATAATACACACAGCGTGAGGCATTTTAGCTGTTCTTTGTGTCACTTTCAGAGCTACAGGCCGGCTTTGACTTGAGGCTTTTATGAAAGCTACTTCTGAATATGCTCACATGCTTAAAATACTGCTGTAAAATATCTCCTTTTTACATTGTAAAACCAGATGGTAATATATTTTTCATAATGTTCTGCTGGATCTTTTGCTAACAAAAACTAGAATTGTTTATAGGTCGCTAAAATGAATATCCAGTGCAAATTTCACAGAGATAATTGAAACCAATTTTTAAAACAATGCAAACATCTACTTAGTAATAACAAGCTGTTGATAATAGGCTGTGATCCTGTGTTTTGATAAAGTTGCTGCGCAGTGGTCAAAGAGCTTATTAACCTCTGTTTACTACCTCCAGTAATTTTCAATATAGATTATCACGTCTTCAAAAATGCACAAAAAATAAACATCTAATTAAAAATCAGCCCACTGAATCTGAGAGGACTCAGTCTACCAGCACCTTGTGTGAACGTCTTATTGATATTTGAGTTACAGATGTGAAACATTCAGAATTCATGATGTGGAATTTATTTCTTTTATTTGTTTTGAGTGCTGTGGCACATGGCTGCAAATGCAACTCATTTTCACAAGTGGCAAAATATTTCATAGCTATACAGTAAGTGATTTTTATAAACACTGTAAATAAGCCCCCTATTAGCCGACATGGATGGCTCGAGCGATACGAGTTCCCTTTAGATGGGAGAATATGCCGCGTTTCATTTTCCATATGTATTTTTAATTCGGAGGCATAAAGCAAAGACACCCACATTACCTCTCTGAACCTCCCAGATAAACAGGCAGATCCGTGCACCGGAAAGGACTGATGAGACGGAACAAAATGTTTATCCTTTCCTACATGTATGCAGCATTTGCTAATCAATAGCGACTCGTGATATTTGGCTTTTTCCTGTCTCATTTGCTCGTTCTCTTCCCGTTTGGTCCATTATGTCTCCTTTTCTCTTTCATGCATTCTTGTCTCTCCTTTCCATTTCTATCATCCCCCATTTTCCTCTCCTTTGTCCTCTCACCCCTGTGTGCCCACCCCCTTCTTCTCCATCCCCTTGTCCCTCTTTTTTTTTTAATTTACTCTCAACTGCTCCTCTTTTCCTGCTGTCTTTCGTCTCCTGCATGCACCACAGTAGCTGCCTCTAAGGCAATCAAACAGTGGGAGTTTTCAACACAGCAGATGCGCTGGATGGATGGGAGGAGGATGAGTGGAAGAGGTTGAGGGTGAGCAGCACGCAGGCTGGATGCTTGGAGGAGAGAGGACAACCTACACTGGTCTATTTTATGTCAGAAAGCATGCCAGAATAAAGCTTCTTCAAATCATCCACGATCAGTTTTCAACAGTTATTGATTTTAAAATGTTTAAGACTTCAGAGGGCTTATATTGAACAGGACTTAGCCCAAAGTGCTTTTAAAACTCAAAGTTTTTACTTTTATATCTCGTAGCTATAAATAATAATGTGACAGTACCAAGAGTCAAGAGTTTGCCATCCGGCATCTTCTGCATACAGGCACACACAAAATGACTGGGGGCATGTGGCAAGCCCGACGCAGCTTTCCCTCTCAAATATTGCCCGCTCTCCTCGCTGCTGTTATTGTTGTTTCTTCCACTGCCATGCTAATTAATGCAAGACTCCAATAATAATGTATAAGTAGCAAAACATAATGCCAAAGCCTCAGGGGATCCAACAGCATAATTACACAACGGATTAAATTGCAAGACTTACATTGTAATTAACGCTGTGTGGCTTGTAAAGCATCATCACGCGCATGTTAAATGTTAGAAATGGGACTGCTTAAGAGCTTCCTATCACTTGACACATCAAAAGAAATGTGGAAACTACAGCTAAGCTATAAGAGGAGTAATTAGTGGGATAAAAGAAGACTTGTGACGGACCACACTCCAGGCGGTGCATGCGAGTGAGGGTGTGACAAACAAATAAATAGAAAACATGTTACTTCTACTTAAAACCTGCTTGTGTGTGACGTTGTGTACTTGAGGGAGAACATTAAAATGCCTGTCTGTGTTTGCTCTCTTCAAAGTCTCTTCTAAATAATCAAAATCTTCCTGTCGTCTCATTTTGTCAGGGAAACAGACAGAGGGGGACGTTGCTGTCCGTGGTGCTGAAAGTAAAGACGCTGGAGCCACGCACCCCTCGCGCTCACCACAGCAGCCCCGTCCTCCTGCTGGTTACACGGGCTTCATTTGGCTCCATCCTCTGTGCATGTATTGATTAATTATGATTGGCCCAGCAGGTGGCGGAGGGCTAGCTTTCACACTATTAACGGCGGCCTCTGCTGTCGTTGTCTCTGGAGAAAGACGTCTCAAACATCTAATGACCGACGGTGCAGCTCATGTTCGACTTATATGGGCAAGAACATCCAGCTGTCACGCAGTGTGGTCGAAAAGCAGAAAAGCACAGGTACACACACACACACACGACAAATACACAAACAGGCGTTACCTGTATAGTTTGGCGATTGTAGACTTTAACTACGTGGAAGTTAAAACTGTAAATTCCTTTCCGTGGTGCAATGAAGTTACTTCTCTCTTCGTCAAAATTCCTCCCAACATTTACAAGAACCTGAAAGACAGACAGACAGAAAGAAATTCACTGGTACAAGCGCTTTGTCATGCTGTGCGAAACACAACTGCAACCAACTCAAAATATTTTTATTTCAAAACTGACTTGATGAGGAAACAAACTAATTTGTGCTGCCCTTTGTGAGAAAATGGATTCTTATACAGCCAAATGATTCATCCAGAATTTCTTCTATTGTTTATTTGGTGTGGAATTGACTAATCCATTCAACCCAGGTGTTTCTGGAGCAGACACCCTGTTAAGACTCTCGTGCCCCCCCTGGCCCCAGACCACACACTCAGATTCACTCATGTAGATGGAAAACTCTCTGCTTTTTATCGGGGATTTTTCTCCTTGTCAGAACTTCTAAACTTTATGGGGACTGGAAGGGAACTTGATCGAGCTTTCAAATGAATTTTTCAATTATGCACTCCTGCAGCCAAATGTCTGATTTTATGGATGGAGGCGAATTATGACGTGAAATTGAACGGCAGTTTGAGGGAGAATTAACCTTTAACGGCAGCCGGGTAGGATCTCACTCTCGTGACCTTCCCTTACTAAATTATTTGGAGAGATGTCAGTTCCTATATCCCACCCCGTCAGCTCAAAAAGTTGAGATATTGAAAAGCCTTGCATACCTGGCTACACAGCCACTTTACCAATAAAATTTACTACCTAAAAAATGAATCCACAGTCTGTTATCTCCGACAGCCAACACCACCGGAGACACGATGCATCTGCGCACAGCTCCGCCGCTGTGGTATTATCTATCCCCCAAGTTAACCCGGATACTTGTTTTTCGTCCTTCTAATGGTCTTACGCAACATGTCTGTTGACTAAGTGGAGTATTTATTGCGCACATTCTAAATTCGTAGTTTGCAGGAAGGCGAAGCGGAATATCTGTGGTGCTCTAACGTGCAGGGGGAAAATGCCAGTTTTATTCCTGACGCCTTTGTGACATCGACTAAATTATATTTTACCCCCACCCCCGCCATCAGTAGTAAAAACTGTCTTCCCAGCATATTAATACAGTTCACCTTCACCAGCACGCATTCTATAGTCTACACGATAAAACAGATCATCTGAAACTTTTATGTCTTACAACATTCCTTCTTCAGGTTGTAAGAAGATTAAAAACAGACAAACACTGAGCTGGAATCTTTTTTTTCTTCTCTCTGTCACATTAGACTATATCTTTTGTCTCCTACCCGATCGAAGTAGATGACCATAGTCCGGTTGCTCATCTCGGAGGGCTCGTGGTTGGTGTTCCTGACTGCGGAGAACGCCACCTTTGCGCTTCCCGAGCGCACCGAGATCCCGAGCGCTGTGCCCGTGGGGTCCGAGGTCGGGTTGGAGTCGCACACCACGAGGCACTTTCCCTCCAGGACGATTGGTTCCGTCTCGTTCTGAGCGCGGACCGGACTCGCCGCAAGCCACACGGCACTTAAAAGGCAAAACGCCAGCATGCCGGAACCGAGCAGTGAACTTGTTCAGGTCGTCTTCACACCTCAAACCGGAGTGGGTCTATTCCCCTTTAAAAAAAAAGTCAGGTAGGAAGAGTTTCCCACTGTTCCTCGATTAACCTTAAAAGGTTCGTTTTACAACTAGGTGCAACTCCGCTTTCTTGGATTTAATTAGCCTAACGTGAACTCCCTGGCGGAGTGTCTCAAACCCAGACGGTTTAGTTTTAGGCGTCTCTGCTCCTTTTTTCAACAATTGCTTTATTAACCCGTATCTCCAGGCGAGTCCCCAGTTTTCACCTGTTCCTTTCCTGTTTTCCCACCTCTCGGCAGCTTATCTGTCACTTGGAAACACAGTAAGGGAGAGTCGTGCGCGCAGCGGAAGGGCCCTGGACGAGTGACGAGGCAGCAGAACTCATAGCGCAGAGGGGGGAGCTCCGTCTGCTCTGTCGCGCGCGCTTGAATTATTGATATGGGGGATATGAGAGTTTCAAACACAAAAGGCTCAGAAGGGACGCGGCGCGCGAGCGAAAGATGCTCCCGCCCAGGTCCCACTTTTTCTTTTTTTTCCTTTTTTATTTCCACAGATTCCCCCCCCCCCCCCCCCCCACACACACACACACACACCCCTCCCTGCCTCTGTAACGGAGACTCATCATCGGATTAGCGCGTGCGCGTCTTCGATATTTTCCAATCACTGCGTGCCGACCGCCCCCTCCCCGCCCCACTACTTAAGAGAGCCTCTCTCTCTCCTTTTTTCTCTTTCTGTCCCTGCTCCATCCCAAACTACTGCTTCAATTTCTTTTTTACAGTCTATCTATCTATCTATCTATCTATCTATCTATCTATCTATCTATCTATCTATCTACAGACAGATAAATGTGTTGAAATAATGCAGAATGTGCCAAATGAGCACCGCTGGGAAATAAAGACATAAACATCACGAGTCCTTTTTTTAAAGATTATCTTAGTGATTTAGTGTCACTGAGTAAAACGTAGACTTTTACTGCCCTGCAGTGGGGCTAGGTGTATCGATCTCCAAAGCATCGATGCATCCAATACAGTGTTTAAAGTATCGATGTCGTGTCAATAGAAAAAACATAACTGGATCCTACACATATAAGATCACAGACTGGTTACATGAACCAGGGTTGCAGTATTTTCTGCGACTACTCTTCACATGAAGTATAATCAGAAGTATCTTATATTCCACTCAGTTCATAAGCCATCGCGTCACTTACTTCCCTAAGTGAGAGTAGGCCTACATTAGTTCTTTATGGCAGTGTAAAATATTGATATGCATATGCCACTGTATATCGTGGCTGTGCTTTAAAAATCACACTGCTGTCAGTTTACAGAGGCTCTCACTTCTGCGCTCTTGGTATTTGTCATGGGCCTGAGCTTGTATTTGGTTGAAGTTCAGAACTGGTGCTCTGCTCGGCTGCTTTATGTCTTGTTTTTAGCTTGGTTATCATATCATTTTGCTCTTTAGTCATGATTGTATTTTAGTTCGAGTTACTCAGCGCTCCCTCCTGTTTCAGTTTCCTGGTTTTCAGTGTTTGTTGATCGTTTCCTGTGTTGTCTTGTGTTTAGTTTTACTTCCATCACTACCTGATTGCCTTTATTATCTACGCCTGTGTCTCTTTTGTTTCACCTGTTCCCACTGCCTTTCATTACCATTCTGTGTGTATTAATAGTCCTGTTTCCTTTACTGTCTGTTGTGTTACCCTGTGGTCATCCTGCTAGTTAGTTACTGGTATTCCTGTGACATTTGTTAAATGCTGTAGATGTTTTGTTCTTTGGACTTTTGTTTCAATGTAAATATAATGTATTCTCTTGTCCTCCATTTCTGACATTATAATTATTTCAAGGTTCTTAAAGTTAAATAAAAATAAACTAAAAGTAGGTGTGAAGAATCATTCTCATTAACTGAAATAAAAATTAAAAAGAGTTTAAAAAACTGAGAAACTAAAAAACCTGGGAACTAACTAAAAGGATATTGTCTATCCATCCTTTCAAACTTAGCACAAAAAGTAAGGACATTTGTGTTTGATTATTTCTTTGTTGTGTCAGTGTCAGTCAGCCATAAATCTTATACCACTGGTATAAAATCTTTACTTCCTCTTAAATGGTGGCACATTTTTAAGGAAAATGTCAGTAGAGCAGCAAAGTTGGGTATGTGGGTTGCACCCATGAAAAACTTCAAGATTTAAGATCTTTTATTTGTCACGTACATAGTTATACAAGTATAACACGCAGTAAAATGTGACCTGATACGCTCCTCGACTGTGCATAAAAGAGAGAGAAAATATCACATACAGTAAGTAAGTAGATATATACAAAGAGGACATTATGTGCAATACGTGAGTGAATTATATACATTAGGTTAAATAGAATAAAACAATCTGGAAATTTACAGTTCCAAATTTGGAAATGTACATTATGTAAGTGGGGTGTTAAAGTGACTTGTGCCGCAGTGAAGTCAGAAGGATCTGACATGATATGAGAATATGTGAGTCCTGTTTCAGTCAGTTATGGTTGATGGGGGGGGCATGTATTTGTCAAACTTTTCAAATCTTCTCTCCCAGTGCCAAAATAATTTTCTGCATGATTGAAGTTTGAAGAAGCAAGACATATTGGATATTTAGCAATTTATGAATGTAACAAACGGAGGTGGCATGTGGAAGAACCATACACCAGGTGTGGGGGAACCCCAGGCCTCGAGGGCCGGTGTCCTGCATGTTGTCTATGTGTCCTTAATCCAACGCAGCTGATTCAAATGGCTAAATTACCTCCTCAACATGCACTGAAGTTCTCCAGAGGCCTTGTAATGAACTAATCATTTGATTCAGGTGTGTTGGGGGGCAGGGATAGCTCATCGGGGGGGCAGGGATAGCTCAGTAGGTAGAGTGGTGGCCCCCATGATCGGAAAGTCGGGGGTTTGAATCCACTGAACGGCTACCCTGAGGTACCCCTGAGCAAGGTACCGTCCCTACACACTGCTCCCCAGTGCGCCTGCTTAGTGGCTGCCCACTGCTTCACTGAGTGAATGGGTCAAATGCAAAGAGAGTAATTTTCCCACGGGGACTGATAAAGTATGCATTATTATTATTACTGACCCAGGGTGAGATCTAAAACCTGCAGGTCCCGTTCCCCAACCCTGTACACACAGTCACAACAGCTTGGCACCACCTCCTCATGCTGGTCACCAGCTTGTGTAACCGGTTTCTGCTTCACCCCACTGCAACAGTTCGGCCCAAACAGACTCCTCGACTCTGCGTTGTGTTTTTAAGAAGACAAGGAGTCTCTGATCGATCGCTGCCACTTTATTTCCTGAATGGAAACAACGGTGTTGTATCAGTGCACAGGCTCGCCACACACCACTCCGCACAGCACACTACGCAGAACATCCCATCAGCATTCCGCTTTAGCATACAGTTTTAAACAATAATAAACAAATGAAAAGTACATAAACTGGTGTTGGACATGTGTCCACTAAGCACTTAGCTACATTGTGTGCGGAACAATATAACTCACCTCTCGTATGGCTACGGCAGACTGGCAGCGATTACTGCAGCCAGCCTCACCTAACCAGCCACACCGAGAGGGGGCGCTGTTTCCCCCATTACACTGACATTTGTGGCAAGTGGAATAATACCTCATAAACACTGTTACACTTGGTCACACACTTCAACCAGTCTTTGCCAGCCAGTGTGGTTTTGTTGGTCACTCTGGCATAAATATCACACCCAAGCTGATCGCACAAGTGATCAATGGGGTTGAGGTCAGGACTGCAGGCCGGCCATTCCCTCTCTGACAAACCCTACCCTGAGGGGTTGGGCGTTGCCATCTTTGACGATAGAGTTGCTGCACTGAGACGTATTCACCAGCCTAACGCAGCGCTTGAAAGGATATTTTGTACTCATAAAACAAACAAACAAAAAAACATGGAACGAGAATGTCGTTAGTTTTAGTTTGGGTGTGTATCGTCAAATTAGTGATCCCAAGCTGCCAGATGAAGCTTTGCATCACACTCTTATTGAGCACTGACATGTTTACATGACTGTAAGGTAAAGACCTTCAGAAAGTAAATGGTAAATATGTAGAAATAGAAAATAATCAGAAAAACAAAACTGTAATAATCCTGCTTCTTGATGTAGATAATAATTTAACTCTGACATATAAAATCTGTTAACCTTATAGCTACGTGTACATTGCTAGAAAACAACAACAAAACCTTTTTTATTTAGAGTATAACATGAAGTCAGTTAAACCTCTGGGGCCTTGGTCTGGTCAGGTAAGTAACAGAGGAGATTTCAGCATCACTGGTGTTAATGAAATAACACCAGGTGCATCAGAGGGGTAACAATGAGGCAGCTACTCCAGGAGAGCTGCACAGGGCAGTAGAACATCCTCGAGCCATCAGCAGCCCTGCATTATTCCTACAAAATAACCTCCAGCAGGCCACTGGTGTGAATGTCTCTGACCAAACAATCAGAAAAACAGTGGCCTCGTGAAGTCGTTCAGCATGACCAGTTTGGTGATGGTGATGATCTGGGGATGCACAGACCTCTACAGGCCTGGCAACTGCAATCCTTGGACCCACTGTCAGACTCTACACTGGTGCAGTGGGTCCTGGGTTCCTGCCAGTACACAACAATGCCCGGCCTCATGTTTTGACAGTGTTGGGAAGGTTACTTATAAAATGTATTCCACTACATATTACAGATTACATGCCCCAAAATGTATTCTGTAACGTATTCCGTTATGTTACTCAATGAGAGTAACGTATTCTGAATACTTTGGATTACTTAATATATTATCATGCTGTTTACAACTACATGAATGTACGATTGCTGTGTGATTTATTACTGTTACTGAAGGTCCGCGGCTCCGAACCGTAGTAAAGGGACCTCTGGCTAATACATCGGGTTCTGTGTTGGGCTCGTAGCCGACAAATAGCTTTACTTTGTTGTCTGGGTCGACTTTGCTAGTGAGAGACAGAGAGAGGCGTTGAAAGGCTGCTCCAACGGAACTTATTGTTTCGGAGGAAAACAGGAACACGGTGTACAGTCGAGTCTTAACAGCTTACTTACAGCTGGGCTGGTCAGGCTCTCTGTTTGGCTGCAGTGGTTATTATTATATTTACATGCTTCCAGCTCCCGTTTCTGCTCGGTGACAGCTCGTACTTTTCCTTTCTCTCCCTCCCTCGCTCACAGACACATAACGGGTATGGCAGTCCATTCTCCCTGCAGCACAGACTACTCTGCCCATGATGCTACATTCTTTAGAGCCTGTAGCATTCTGCCTATTAGCTTAGCACAACAACAACAACAAAAAGGCGCCAGGAAACACACAGTCGCAGAGAGAGCGTCACCATGGCAACCGTAACACTGCCGCCTGGAACAACAGAACGTAGCTGTCAAACAAACCCAAACAGTCCTGACCCGCCACAATATGAAACAGGAAAGTACCGCCGTGTAATCCATTTATTTCAACAAAGTAACTGTATTCTAAATACCACCTTTTTAAACAGTAACTGTAACGGAATACAGTTACTCATATTTTGTATTTTAAATACGTAACGGCGGTACATGTATTCCGTTACTCCCCAACACTGTGTTTTGATCATGTGGTGCGGAGTATGCAGTTCTTGGAGGATGATGGAAACAAGGCCACCAAATGGCACCCATGCAGACCTGATCTACATCCAATAGAAAACCTCTGAGAGTTCTGTTTTGGTCCATCTGACATCACCAGGTTGAACCGCCCAGGAGCTCAGCGATACCCTGCTCCAGATCTGGAAGTACAGACCCCTCAGGACGCTATCCATCGTCTAATTAGGGACATCCGCCGACATTGTCTGGCATGTGGGGGCCGTAGAAAATATAAACTAAAATCCAAAAGTTTGTTGTGGTTTTACCGGAGAGTTGCTCCACATGGTTGACAAAATGTTTTATTTTTGTAGACTTTAAACAGGAAGTGTGTCCACATGTCTGCCCTTCTCATCCTACCAAGCGTTGACATTTTGTTGTGTTTTCATGAGAAACAGGAAGCTAGGTGTGATCTAGCCTCACTGCACAAAGAGATTACTTCTGATTGGATCATTTCCAGACTCATCAACTTGATTAGTTCTGATTGGATCTTGTCTATCCAGAACATTTTCATCTTATTTTCATCAATACATTTCATTATAGTTTTTGTCCTCTCGCATTAGCTTTTTTAAAATTTATTGTCTTTGTTTTTGTCCGTAAAAGCACTACGACAAAAATTAATAGTCCCCAAAATGAACACCTCATGCCACGTCAACTTTTTCACTTTGAGTTTTTGTGTTTTAGTTCAGCCCTCTGTAGGGTGATCATTTTCGTTTCCATCTAACAATGTGGCATCCCTTTTTGTACCTAACACACTAACCAGTCCATATCACTACAGATATGCAGCATGACTGAGGTATGAGGTATTTTCAAAGTGAGTGACCTACAAATCTTTTTTTAGAGTGTTTCCCATTTGTGGTAGATTTCATGTGTGATTGAGCAGCATTGTAATTGTTGCAGTTTGGCCTTTTGTAGCTGTTTTGTATCGACAAACTTGATGAAATGAAAAACAGAAGCTGTAATTCATGCTGAGTAAAACGCCGTGTAAATACAGTGTAACTTTGGCAACGTGACCTGTTTTTAAAACTCTAATATTTCTCTTCTTTTTCTTCCTTGTTTTGTATCATCCTCCTTCCTCTCACTTTCCATTCCCCCACTTCAGCACCACGTTTGATTGTTTCCCGTCCTTTTCCTCTTTCTTCTAACCTCTCTCGTCTCTTATCCTCTGCCTTTGTCTTTCTCTGTGTGTTTTTTTCTCCTCCCCTCTGTCATTCCTGCAGTTCTCATCCCCATCTCCCCGTTGTTGTTTCTCTCTCCCAGGGGTTTCCTTTAGCTTCTAATACAAGCTGACGGTGAATGACAGGCCAAAAGGACTTCTCTCTGATGCAGGGCGCCGGGGACAAGCCACATCTACTCTCTGTCACTCTCTCTCTCTCTGTCATACACTGAAATATAGATGCTGCCACACACTCAAACCCCCATTCTCCTTCTTCTTCTTACCCATGACCACATAGCTCTTTTGCCAAGACAGTCAGCGTGGAGTGTCTGGGCATGTGTGTGTTAGTTGTCGGAGGTTGTCGCACTCACCCTGGAGAAGCAGAGCTCATTGTTTGTCAGTGTGACACTGGCCTGACTGCAGTTTAACTGGACTGACAGACAGGAGCAAGCTGTCACCACACACCCGCTTTGTGTGCGCGTGTGTTTGTTTTTCCACAGCAGAGATTAAAGAGCGATCATGGGTGTCATATTCACTGCCTCCGGACACGAGGCCTGTCTCCTGTCCCGACTGTCTGTCCGTCCACCTACCAGCCTAATTACCTGTCTGTCTGTCATCGTCGCACGTCTGTCTGTCTGCCTGCTGGCCGATGATGCTATGCAGCTACAGACTCTGAGGATGCGCAGTACTGCCGTGACATTTTGGAAGTGAGATCACCAAAGTTCATCTTTTGGGGGTAAAACGGAGAATAGAGACTATAATTAATCAAAGTTCATGCGTGGAAAAGACATCTTCATGTAATCGTTAGTGTAAAGACAGCATTAGTGAACAAAGGCAGCAGCTAAAGCCAGCGTAAAGTGAGGAAAAATATGGCTTTAGTCAGTCAGCATATTGTCTGGAAAGAGTCCGATTGTCGTCACTGGACTAAAATGTGCTGTTTGGAAGTTAATTAGGTGTGAATGCCGAGAGGAACAAGTATCACATTTTCTATTTGCAGGCATATTTTAGTCTTAATACTTATTGCACATGGATACATGATATGAAATTAGATTTATTCTTCCTCTACTACAGTGTAGGCTACACTATTGTTTTCAGCTACATCCATATAGACAGAGGTGGAAAAATCAAATGCACACATCTATAGGAAACGAAATGTTTTAGATAATTGCTTCATTTGCTGTCCCTGAGTGTCACTACACAGGAGCACCATGGAGCTGGTTCAAGGGCACGAGGAGGCCTCTTAATGAAATCACAGACAGCTGTTTCAGTTTAAATGAACGTTGCTTCCAAAACTACAGATCAGGAGCTAACCACCACTGCCAGCAAATACTAGTTTAGTCATAATTAAAAAATTATTATTATTAGATTGGACAGAAGAGGTAGGCTCAAGAAAAGGGTCTGAGTTTAACACCAAGCACACATAAAGTGGCTCATCACAAGAACAAGATTATTTCTATCAAACAATAAGAATGTGTTGGCAGTTTATAAATAATTTGGAGCAAATCATTTTCAAGTTCCAAAATCTGTAATCATACAAACAAATAGAATTACAGCATTTCACACCTCCCACTGTGAGCTTCCACTTAAAGAGTACTAAAGAAGTCTGGCTCGTCACATTGTCCCCTCCTACTCATCTACAAGAAAAAGAGCACCATAAGTCTTTTGTACTCCGCACACATACAAATGTCCTCCAGTATTACCACGGCTCTTTTTTTCTCTTGCTCTTGGATAGCCGGAATATTCCTGCGTCCTGTTTGAAGCCTGTTGTTTGCTTCCTTTCAGGTTTTGCTATGATCACTTCATGCTGCACAATCATGTTTAGGTGGGTGGCAGTGTTGGGTGTAACATGCAGTACTGTAGTGACAACTCCAGTACTGCATTACAGTTCATGTGCAAGAGGACAAAAATGGCAGAGTGGCCCACAGCACTTACTTCTTGTTATTACACAAAAGGACAAGAGTGTGATTGTAACGTGTACATCCAGGACAGAAACAGCTGATGCTGCCAGCACAACATCAGCTCTTTGCAAGCTTCAGTACAGAGAGCGTGCTAATGCAAAGCTAGCCAAGAACCCAAAGTGATGTTACAGTTTTTTCTGAATGCTTAAAGCCTAACTGTGATTCTTACAGCACAATTTCAAAAACTATTAATACTTATACCAAAATCACTCACCGAGTTTGCAAAACTAAAAGCACAAACACTGCTTTGCACTCAGTTTGCCATTTTGTAACACACACTCTGCAAACCTGTAGCTACAATCCACTGCACAGCACTCTTTTTGCAGAACTGTAAACACAACTCACTGCTTTACACTCAATTTCCAAATGATCAACACACTCCTAACGAAACTATACACATTTATGGCTGTTATTTACACTATTTTGCCAACTGTCTGGCACACTGTCACATGTGAAAACTGTTTTAGATAATTAGTTCACTTTCCAATCAGCCCAAGCACTATAAATAAGCTACAGGTAAGCTGTCCGTGTGGAGTACAATGGAGGGAGCAGGAAGAGTGAGAAGAGTGAGAATTAGAGGAGGCTGAGGAAGAGGACGTGGAGGTGAAGCAGCAGGACAAAGAGGACGACAAGGACGTGGAGGTGAAGTTAGAGGAAGAGGACAAGGAGGAGCAAGAGGAGGACGAGGAGGGGGAGGTGGAAGGGTAAGAAGAGTAAGAAATAGAATTGCTGATGACATCAGAGCTACAATAGTGGACCATGTAATCAACCGTGGAATGACCCTGAGGGAAGCTGGCCAACGGGTCCAGCCTAACTCGAGCCGCTACACTGTAGCAGGCATCATAAGGACATTTCAAAATGAGAATCGGTTAGCACAGTCACTTTGCACTAAGACTTGCAGCACTGCCGTATGCTGATGACAAACACAACAATACCATAGATGTAAAAATACTGAAATTGATACTTTATAGAATTGCTAGCTGACCAGATGCTGGGGCAGAGGAAGCATGTTCACTGCAGACCAAGAAACCCATATAGTCAATATGGTGATTGCAAATAATTCCATTAGACTACGCGAAATTCAGCAGCGCATAATTGAGGATGACACCACCTTCCAAAACATACGAAATGTGAGCATTTCTGTATGAGGTCGTGTACTTGCCCGCAACAGAATCCGAATGAAACAAATCTACAGAGCACCTTTGGAAAGAAACAGTGAACGTGTAAAACAGCTGCGATATGACTATGTGCAGGTAAGCTATAGTATCATTGGTACTGAATCTGGAAGTGCACACTGTAGTGCTGTGCATGTGCCTGCTGTGCTGAATTTGTTTTGTCTTGTCTAGAGAGTGATGGAGCTCGAGGCAGATGGGTCATGAGCAGATTGTTGTGGATGAGGCTGGTTTCCACCTCACTAAGACAAGGAGACGTGGCAGGAACATCATTGGACACCGTGCCATAATCAATGTCCCAGGACACCGTGGTGGTAACATAACATGTGTGCAGCTATAAGTCAAAATGGAGTTGTTCACCATCATGCAACACTGGGCCCATATAACACTGCACACATTACAACATTCCTGGACACCTTACATGACATGCTCACCAATGTTCAGAGACCAGAGCAGACCAGATACGTCATCATATGGGACAATGTTAGTTTCCATAGGGCTGCTTCGGTCCACAACAGGTTTACAGATCACCCACTCTTCCCTGTACTCAATCTCCCCCCATACTCTCCTTTCTTGAACCCAATTGAAGAGTTCTTCTCTGCCTGGCACTGGAAGGTCTATGACCGTCATCCCCATCAACGCATTTTACAGGCAATGGAGGAGGCATGTGGGGATATTGACCAGGCGTCATGTCAGGCCTGGATACGCCATTCCAGGAGATATTTGCCCCGGTGCCTTGGACTCGAGGACATTGCATGTGATGTTGACGAAATTTTGTGGCCGGACCCAGAGAGACGACACGATGTAGACTGATTTCTTTTTTTTCCTCAGTGAAATTACTGTTTTGTTTGGACTTGGGAATAAACACTTATGTTTGTTTTGATGTGTGTAAATAAACACCAGTTCTTGAAGTTTGGATCCCTCCATGTTTACAGACCTATGACAAAAGTATGAGCTCAAACTGACATGGCCTACCTTGTGCACAGCGAAAGCAAAAGCCAGATGAGTTTCTTATTCATACCATCAGTGTTTAGTTGGTGCATTGTGTGTTTATTAACCTCCTAAGACCCGAACTCTTCCACAGCAGCATTTTTAATTTCTCTTTGATATTTGGGCATATTGGGGCCCGATGAATGTAAAAACAAAGAATTACCAGATTTTTTTTTTTTACCTTACTTTTGTCTTTAAGAAAAATCAGAGCCACATGTGAGGATATTCGTTTAAAATTTAGATAGAACAGAGGCAGTATAATGTTCTTGTAAGTGGATATCAGGCCCTTGTAGAGCAAAATTGAGTATTTTGGTCTAAATAACCCAAAATGTGATGTCCACATATGTGGACGCAGGTCCTAGGAGGTTAATATGATGGCTTGTGTTACAGTTTTTTCTGATTGCTTAAGCACATTTTTTGTAACTATTGGCTAATTTTGCAAAACTCTTCACACAAATAAGAAAACCTGTCACCCAATAATCAAAACATTGTAGTTCTCTTGCAAAAGCAAACACAGCTAGATTAACTCTTCACACCTTCGTAAAAATGGTGTTTCCGTATCAAACAGTACACACAAGCCATCATCTACTAAGCACACAATGCGCCAACTGCACACTGATGGTATGAATACAAAACACATCTGGCTTTTGCTTTCTCTGTGCACAAGGTAGGCCATGTCAGTTTGAGCTCACACTTCTGTCATGTCATCCATAAGCATAGAGGGATCCAAACTTCAAGTACTGGTGTTTATTCAAACACATCAAAACAAACACAAGTGTTCATTTCCAAGTATAGGATTATTTGCAACCGCCATAATGACTATATGGGTTACTTGGTCTGCAGTGAACATGCTTCCTCTGCCCCCAGCATCTGGTCATCTAGCAATTCTGTAAAGTTACAATTTCAGTATTTTCACATCAATGGTATTGGTGTGTTTCTCATTGGCATACGGCAGTGCTACAAATCTTTGTGCGAAGTGACTGTACTAACCGATTCTCATTTCAAGATGTCCTTATGGTACTTGCTCCAGTGTAGCGGCTCGAGTTAGGCTGGACCCGTTGGCCAGCTACCCTCAGGGTCATTCCACGGTTGATTACATGGTCCACTATTGTAGCTCTGATGTCATCAGCAATTCTATTTCTTACTCTTCCTACCCTTCCTCTCCCCCCTCCTCATCTTCCTCTCCCCCCTCCTCGTCTTCCTCTTGCTCCTCCTTGTCCTTGTCGTCCTCTTCGTCCTACTTCTTCACCTCCACGTCCTCTTCCTCGGCCTCCTCTACTTCTCACTCTTTCTGCTCCCTCCATTGTACTCCGCACACACAGCTTACCTGTATTATAGTGCTTAGGCTGATTGCAAAGTGAACTAATTATCTAAAAAAGTTTTCACATGTGAAAGTGTGCCAGACAGTTGGCAAATTAGTGTTAATGATAGCCATACATGTGTATACTTTTGCTAGGAGTGTGTTGGAAATTTGGTAATTGAGTGTTGTGCAGTGAATTGTGCCTACAGTTTTGCAAAGTGTGTGTTACAAAATTGCAAACTGAGTGCAAAGCAGTTTTTGTGCTTTTAGTTTTGCAAACTCAGTGAGTGGTTTTGCTATAAGTCTGAATAGTTTTAGAGATTGTGCTACAGGAATCACAGTTAGGGTTTAAGCATTCAGAAAAAACTGTAACTGTTGGATACAAAAATACCATTTTTACAAAGGTGTGGAGAGTTAAGCAGGGTTATTCGCTTTCACAAGAAAACTACAATGTTTTGCTGATTGGGTGAAGAGTTTTCTTATTTGTGTGTAGAGTTTTGCAAAAATAGCCAATAGTTACAAAAAATGTGCTCAAGCCATCAGAGAAAACTGTAAAGCTGAGTGCATGCTGACCAAAGCCCAGCAGCCAGACCCTGATCTTCAACGCGTAACAAAGGCAGTGATGAGCAATCAGGCTGCAGCGTTTAATGTTCCTAAAGTAGAATCACTGTGGTGATCGCTTTGAAGTCTCCTTAGGTTGTTTTTGATCTTTGCTTTGTGTTGTTGGCTTTGTGTTTTATGGAAAAACTAAAAGAAGGACTGTGAGTGCGTTCTCATTAGAACAGGGGTTTGTGCTGGTGTGCTGTTGTTACTTTGTAAATATGTGACAGTGTGTCTCAGAAAGTAACGTAAGTAGCAGTGTAACAAAATACTTTCTCCATACTGCATTACTTTTATGAAAAGTAATGTGTAACATATTACTTTTTTTGAGTTATGTCCCCACCACTGGAGGCTGGTACATACCCACATAACATCCACAAGCATGCAAGGAGCCAGAAGAACATTGCAAAGTAAAACAGAGGAGCAGTGTTACCCACATCACCTCTCAGTGGCTCTCAGTGGTTTTCATTTTGCAGCTAATTTGTAAAAATACTGCGATGGTTGGTCCAAAAAGAATAACTGATGTTAGAAATATAAATCTGATGAATGAAATGATAAGAAAAGAAATATTTGCACCTTGTGCAGCATATTTGTACCAATCACAGAGGAGAGTTTTCTTTTCCTTCTGACAGAATCTAACAAAACATGTTGTGTGCTAAGTTTGGCTGGTGCCATTGTTGCATATGGTAAGGATGGTAAATCACAGTCCTGTCCTTTTATACAAATATGCGTCTTTCCCAAGGAGTGTGAAAACCTTTACCATGGTTTTTCACTGTGTTAGGCTTTAATTTTATATGTTTAAGTTTAAAACCAAACTACAGAGAAAATATAGTGTTCACTTAAAAAGAATCCATGCATACTACTTCACAGTTGTTGACATCTGCAAAGACATAAATGTGATTTTTCAGCAGCTAAAAAGAACATCGTGGAAGAGAAAAGTCAGGTCCTGCAAATTCCTGCAAAACAGTATACACACACACACACACACACGCACGCGCACACAGACACACACGCACACACAGACACACACACACACACACACACAGACACGCACACATACACACACACACAAACACACGCACACACAAGCACACACACACACACAACACACACACACACACACACACACGCACACACAGACACACACACAAACACACGCACACACACACACACACACACAGACACACACACGCACACATACACACAGACACGCACACATACACGCGCGCGCACACACACACACACACACACGCGCACACACAGACACACACGCGCACACACACACAGACACACGCGCGCACACACACACAGACACATACACGCACACATACACGCACACACAGACGCACACACACGCACACACAGACACGCACACACAGACACACACACGCACAAGCACACACGCACACGCACACACAGACACACACACGCACAAGCACACACACACGCACAAGCACACACACACACGCACACACACACACACACGCACACACACACACACACACGCGCACACACACACACACAGACACACACACGCACACACACACGCGCACACACAGACACACACACGCACACACACACGCGCACACACACACACACAGACACACACACGCACACATACACGCACACAGACACACACACGCACACACACACACACGCACAGACACACACACGCACACACACACACAAGCACACACAGACACACACAGACACACACACACAGACACACACACACACACACACACACACACAGACAGACAGACAGACACACACACACACAGACAGACAGACACACACACGCACACATACACGCAAGCACACACACACGCACACACGCACACGCACACACACATACACGCAAGCACACACACGCACACATACACGCACACACAGACACACACACGCACACATACACGCACACACAGACACACACACACACACACACACACAAGCTTGCACGGAGATAGAGGCAGCCTTCTAGAATAAAATGTGCACACACACACGCACACACACACACACACACGCACACACACACGCACACACAGACACACACACACGCACACATACACGCACACACAGACACACACACTCACACACACACACAAGCTTGCACGGAGATAGAGGCAGCCTTCTAGAATAAAATGTGCACACACACACATACTCAGGCACACAGAGCCAGGTAAGCAGAGACGGATCAGGGTTAACCAGGCATCAGTGCAATGTACTGTCGGGTGATCGGGGGCTTCCCTCCTGAGACCCACGTTTGTATGAGCGATGAGCGTGTGTGTGTGTGTGAGCATGCCTTGTCACTGCGTCATACCTTTGCCTGAGATAAACAACATTATCCAAAAGAACCAGAAGCAGAGAGAGGGAGGAGAAAACGCTAATGCCCTCTGCTTTATTTCTGCCCTCTTTTTGTTTCATTGGGGAGCTCGAGCTAGGCTTTCCGCTTGCTTGTACATGTCATGCATCTTAGAGAAATGTGGGTGACTAAACTCAAAGAGAAAAGCAAAGAGGTAATGGATGCAGTTCACCACTGGGACAGTACACATGGAGCTTTTTAAGGAGCCACTGGTAGAGCAGTCGTGGAGGCAGTCGGCAAGGTAGTGTGTCGTCCCAATTACTCGACAAACTCATGCCCACTATCCTGTTTCAAGCATCAAACTGACTCTCAGTCTTGGCACGCAGTGTTTAATCACAGTAGAGGCTCATCTGTGAGGTCGTATCTTATGTTCTTAAATGTTTACATTTTCACTAGACTATGCAATAGTTCGGTCATTCATGCCGTAAACTTCAACAAACTTGTCCACTATCTGTAGCTAGAGTATATTTTGGGTAGGAGGTGTTGAGGCTTTCAAAGCCCAACAGCCTGATTAGATTTAGATCTAAAGAAACCACAGAGGGGAACATGAGTACTTCTAAAACATTCATGCGTGGCTCACTATATATATATTTAGAATGTCAGTGTTGTTACAATTTCTTTGTTAGGCTGTTTGTGTAAGAAAGCATTAGAACAGTTGTTTTTATTTCAGAGCGTGTGCAAAATGAATATTACAACTGAGTTATTAGACTCAATTGGCTTCTCTCAAAATGTAAAAGAACCCACCCACCACTTTAATCACACTCTAGATCTTGTTTTAACATATGGCATAGAAACTGAACATTTAACAGTGTTTCCTGAAAACCCTGTCCTGTCTGATCATTTCCTGATAACATTTACATTTACAATAATTGATTACACAGCGGTGGAGAGTAGACTTTATCACAGTAGACGTCTTTCTGAAAGCGCTGTAACTAAGTTTAAGAATATAATCCACCCACTGTTATCATCTTCAATGACCTGTACCAACATAGAGCAGAGCAGCTATCTGAACGCTACCCCAACAGAGGTCGATTATCTTGTTAATAATTTCACCTCCTCACTACGTACGACTCTGGATACTGTAGCTCCTGTGAAAACTAAGGTCTCAAATCAGGAGTACCTGACTCCGTGGTATAATTCTCAAACACGTAGCCTAAAGCAGATGACTCATAAGCTGGAGAGGAAATGGCGTGTCACAAATTTAGAGGATCATCATTTAGCCTGGAGAAATAGTTTGCTGCTTTATAAGAAAGCCCTCTGCAAAGCCAGAACATCTTACTATTCATCACTGATTGAAGAAAATAAGAACAACCCCAGGTTTCTCTTCAGCTCTGTAGCCAGGCTGACAAACAGTCAGAGCTCTGTTGAGCCAACCATCCCTTTAACGTTAACTAGTAATGACTTCATGAACTTCTTCACAAATAACATTTTAACCATTAGAGAAAAAATTACCAATAATCATCCCACGGATGTAATATTATCTACAGCTACTCTTAGTACCATTGATGTTAAGTTAGACTCTTTTTCTCTAATTGATCTTTCTGAGTTAACTTCAATAATTACTTCCTCCAAACCATCAACGTGTCTTTTAGACCCCATTCCTACAAAACTGCTCAAAGAAGTCCTGCCATTAATTAATTCTTCGATCTTAAATATGATCAACCTATCTCTAATGATCGGCTATGTATCACAGGCCTTCAAGCTGGCTGTAGTTAAACCTTTACTCAAAAAGCATCTCTAGACCCAGCAGTCTTAGCTAATTATAGGCCAATCTCCAACCTTCCTTTCATATCAAACATCCTTGAAAGAGTAGTTGTCAAACAGCTAACAGATCATCTGCAGAGGAATGGTTTATTTGAAGAGTTTCAGTCAGGTTTCAGAGCTCATCACAGCACAGAAACAGCTTTAGTGAAGGTTACAAATGATCTTCTTATGGCCTCTGACAGTGGACTCATCTCTGTGCTTGTCCTGCTAGACCTCAGTGCAGCGTTCGATACTGTTGACCATAATATCCTATTAGAGCGATTAGAACATGCTGTAGGTATTACAGGTACTGTGCTGCAGTGGTTTGTATCATATCTATCTAATAGACTCCAGTTTGTGCATGTAAATGGAGAGTCCTCTTCTCACACTGAGGTTAATTATGGAGTTCCACAGGGTTCAGTGCTAGGACCAATTCTGTTTACATCATACATGCTTCCCTTAGGCATCATCATTAGAAGACATAGCATACATTTACACTGCTATGCAGATGACACCCAGCTCTATCTGTCCATGAAGCCAGATAACACACACCAATGAGTTAAACTGCAGGAATGTCTTAAAGGCATAAAGACCTGGATGGCTGCTAACTTTCTGCTTCTTAATTCAGATAAAACTGAGGTTATTGTACTCGGCCCTGAAAATCTTAGAAATATGGTGTCTAACCAGATTCTTACTCTGGATGGCATTACCTTGGCCTCCAGTAACACTGTGAGGAAGCTTGGAGTCATTTTTGACCAGGACATGTCCTTCAATGCACATATTAAACAAATATGTAAGACTGCTTTCTTCCATTTGTGCAACATCTCTAAAATTAGAAATATCCTGTCTCAGAGTGACGCTGAAAAACTAGTTCATGCATTTATTACTTCCAGGCTGGACGACTGCAATTCATTATTATCAGGAAGTCCTAAAAACTCCCTGAAAAGCCTTCAGTTAATCCAAAATGCTGCAGCAAGAGTCCTGACAGGGACTAGAAAGAGAGAGCAGATTTCTCCTGTTTTGGCTTCCCTTCATTGGCTTCCTGCTAAATCCAGAATTCAAAATCCTGCTCCTCACATACAAGGTCTTAAATAATCAGGCCCCATCTTATCTTAATGACCTTGTAGTACCATATCACCCTATTAGAGCACTTCGCTCTCGCTCTGCAGGCCTACTTGTTGTTCCTAGAGTATTTAAAAGTAGAATGGGAGGCAGAGCCTTCAGTTTTCAGGCCCCTCTTCTGTGGAACCAGCTTCCAGTTTGGATTCAGGAGACAGACACTATCTCTACTTTCAAGATTAGGCTTCAAACTTTCCTTTTTGCTAAAGCATATAGTTAGGGCTGGACCAGGTGACCCTGAATCCTCCCTTAGTTATGCTGCAATAGACGTAGGCTGCCGGGGGATTCCCATGATGCATTGAGTTTTTCCTTTCCAGTCACCTTTCTCACTCACTATGTGTTAACAGACCTCTCTGCATTGAATCATACTTTTTATTAACCTCTGTCTCTCTTCCACAGCATGTCTTTATCCTGTCTTCCTTCTCTCACCCCAACCAATCACAGCAGATGGCCCCGCCCCTCCCTGAGCCTGGTTCTGCTGGAGGTTTCTTCCTGTTAAAAGGGAGTTTTTCCTTCCCACTGTCGCCAAAGTGCTTGCTCATAGGGGGTCATATGACTGTTGGGTTTTTCTCTGTGTCTATTATTGTACGATCTACTGTACAATATAAAGATATTGAGGCGACTGTTGTTGTGATTTGGTGCTGTATAAGTAAAACTGAATTGAATTGAATATGTGTAGCAGTTTTCTCTGGCTCACACCTGATCCTGACCTCTTTGTACGACGTCCCTGTATCAGCGGCGTGTCCTGATGCAGCGGGCTGCCACAAATCGAATAAGTCCTTTAATATACAGTCGAACTGGCATGAGATTAATTAGCATATGCTCTTGCTATTTATAGTCATATTTTTGAAGCTGAGCTGTCATTAAGTGAATTATGATGTGTCACCAGATATAGCACTTCTGATAAAATAATCAAATCCGATATGTAAAGCACAGACTATAATCTCATTTTCTAGACCTTATTACATTTTGTTGACAAGATATTGGCGTATCTGATGGTTGCTGGCCCCTGACAGCCGAGTGCACAGCAAGGATGTCGTGTCCTATTTAAAATGCCCCATTATGCTCTGTGTAAAGATCGAATTTACAAAAAAATAAATGCTTACCTGTGCAATCGGCTTATGTACAGTTACAACAAAAGCTATAACTGAAATATTTTTAGAGTTTGTTGTGTTACACAAAGTGACAGTTTTGGATTTTGGAACTTGGTGTTGTGTTTCTTCAGACTAGTTTCAACCAAAGTGATCGATAATACATTAAAGGTCAGTTTACATCAGGGGGATTTACAGGTTTTTCAAGATACAGTGCTCAAAGGTTCAAAACTAAGAGTTTGGGCATATCCATGTATATTTTATACTGACACTCTTTATTGTTATTTTAGGTAAATATAATAGTTTGGTTGATTCCCAGAAGAGCTCACAGATATCTTAGAGTTGACTGAAGTTGGAGACTTTCCATTTGTAAAGTTGTCTGATAGTACGAGGAGTGAAAAGGTGAGGAAGCCAAGTAGGAGACGAGATATCAAAGGTAAACAAGTGCAAATAAGCAAATAGCCCCTTTATGACTGCACAGCAACTAAAGGGCGCTCGCCAGCACGTAGGTGTGTATGTTTCATCGTCAGCGATTAAGAGAAGAGTTCATGACCAGAACCTCAGAGGATTCATCAACTGTACCGTGACGAGCGTGAGGATAATGACTGCATTGTTAAAGGGTAACGCTGGTGCTGCTGGTAGAAACAAATGGGCGTAATAATCCTTTATCCACATGAAACAGCGGGTCAGGTTTATTGTTGGCATTCTGAGTTTAGTCATACTGGGTGTATTTATATCCGACCTCTTTAACTAATGCATCTAAATGGCTGCTATAATGTGCTATTTAACCTGTTTTAGTGCATCTACATTTGCTGTGCATGAAAGCTACTTTGCAACCCACAGACATCTGGGTGACTCCTCTCAGACTTAAGACTTAACGATACTGAAGCTCATTTTATTCTGGTGTGTGTCGCTGCTGCTCTCCGTAGTGCTGGGAGGTCTGCTTTCCCCACATTATCCTCATGGAAGGACGATGAGTCCCAGAACAGAGCCATAATGCCACAACATTAATTACATCAGATGGAAATAACCATCTCCTTTTGACTATTATGGTCTTGACTGACATGCTTTTATTTGGCATCCTGTCGCTGGGGTCTTTTTATTTTTTTAAACTGTGGAGAGAGCACTCAGCAGAAACAGGCAGCAAACTCTCTGCCATCAATATTGCATGATATCCATCTCCTATCGAAAACAAAATACACCCTCTCAGGAACAGGCATAGTTATCGAAAACTGTGTGTTGAGTGAATATGTTTTATGCACAGATAGCAAATAAAAAAATGTTTTTAGATGTAACAGGGGTTAAATGATCAGCGTCACTGGTAATTATAACCCTTACTCCCTCAGTGTATCTACTCTACTGGCATATCAGATATCTTGGGATACAAACTTGACACTCTGTCTGGCCTAGAAATAATTGTTTGACAGTTGCGCCATTTCTGTTTTATTCTATCTTCCGTGAAAGCTGCGCAATCTCCGTGAGTCTAACCTTCACCCTCAGACTAGTCTGTCAGTCCCTGTTCCTACAGGAACAGATTTACCATCATGGAGCTGTTATTAGTTGAGAGGATTTGGGAAAATGTTTCATTTTGTGCCTGGGACATGACTCACGTCGACATGCTCCTGTGTGCACAAGTAAAACGTGGCTCAACATCGCACTGTGTATTACATCAGTGCAGACAGGAAAAATAAGCAATGTCTAGAGGGGATGAATCAGTCTCTCACGGTCTCACGGTTATAATGCGTGATTTTAACAGCCATTCAAAATGGGTTCTCCACTGTTATATTCAAAAACAAAGATTTATCTCTTTTTTTATTTTTTTTTTATTTCCAGACTGACAGTACAAAAAAATGTCAGCAGTTTTCTGTCATTTTCAGTAAACATAAACAGTATTTTTTTAAATCACATATTTCTGTTAAAACCTTCACCAGCCTGAGTCATGATTCACTAATTATTCAGGTCTCCCAGAACATGTTTGTTCCATGAAAAATAAATACATGTACATATATCAGTAGAAAGAGAAGACAGGCCACATGATATAGTAAAACTAATGCTGGAATATTTCGTCTTTAATGTTAATATAACTGAAATTGGCCTTAAAGCTGGTAGAAAGCTTGTCTGGCTATCAGACCTTATCAGCGTCGTCCTTTAGATGAGTGTTGGACTCCAAAAGTAAGAACTGATCGTATTTGAGTGGTTGGAGTGCAAAGTTATAAACTAACAGCAAGCTCGGTTATCGTGGTGTATCCGATTCAGGCTGACCACGATGCACAGAAATACAAATCAAATGCAACAATTTCACTCACTGAAACACAAACCTGTACCTCAGAGCAGGCCACAGTTTGTCAGATAAATGCCTTAAAATGCAAACAACAACACAACAAACACACTTTCCAGTACAGTGGCTTGAATTGGCAGGGTAAGGCCTTTCAGAGAGCCATCTATGACATACGCCGAGAGTCGAGCCTTCTCAGTAATCACATGAATGAGTTATGAAAATTAAAACATCGCCGATCATAAAGACATTAGAAAAACATCCGGAGAGACTAAAGCCATTTTTAAAGCTCTAACATGAGATTTTAGACTTTTGCCCTTTGAAAAATACTTTGTAAAACTATGCGTGTTATGGAGAGGTGTTTGCCAGGATCACACTCCTGAAGTAAATGTGCGGATTGGTTTTTCACTAAACACTCTGTTGGTTCATGTTGCATTTCAAGTCGTTGCAGCTTGTTTGCGTCTGCTCTGACTACGCAGGTGGTACTTTGCCCACATCGCTGCTCTAAAGCTGATGGCAGTGTGCTGAACCGTCACTTAGCCGTTTAACACAGTTATTATATTATACAATAAAGTACGCAGGACATGACCAGATATTTTTGTAGGGGTTGTGTAATATTCACCAGAGCAGTTATCTGGATTCATGTCTTGTTTTCTGACAGAGCCCACTGTTGTATTTGTTTATACAGTGTTGTAATGATTCAGTGGTTTCAACCTTACCTTTATTACCTTTATTAAAAAGAACCAGTTTCAAATGTTGATAATGTGCTTGAATATTTTCAAAACCACTGATAATTTGCAGAAGTGAAAAATAAAGCAGATGGGAAACGATGGCAGTATTAGAGAAAGATGATGTCTGATTCTGACCTTTTCTCTCATTCACACTAACATCCCCCGTGCATAAAAACTCAATTTCCCACAGTTCCAAGGGTACGACCCCTCTTTTTGTCACATTAATAGACTGAAATAACGTGATAGCAGTTCTGGTGTCCTAAAAGGGGTGTTGGCCTTGACTCTTCACTCTCACACCAACCTGATTAGCTGTCAACACCCCAACCCCACTCAGCCCATCCCAACCCGTTGGCTTTACCTATTTCTGAGTTTCCACGTTGCTTTGGTTCTCTCTGTATGCCCCACAGTCTCTGAAAAGAACCATTTTCTAAGTCTGCTTCACCTTGTCTTTGCACATTTTAGTTACCACAGTGCAGAGATACATACATCTTATTTGTTAGAGGATAAAGACAAAGGAGAGAGAAAAACAAGAAGAGGTAGAATAATAATTTAGAGTACTCACAGTAGAGATCTTCTGTGGGGCTTTTATTTTTATGGTTTGGCACACGCGTCTTTGTTCTTGCATGTATGTGTGTGTGGGTTTGTGCACACATACTGTATCTGTCTCCAGTGTATACTCTCCACTCAGTGAACAATAATAATCCTCTGTAAAGTAACAGCCAAAGAATTAAACCTTCACCTGATGGTGTCCCTCATGGGTTTTAACAATTAACACACACACACACACACACGATACATAAATGCCCATCCATATGGCCTGAAGAAAACGCCTCCCACATAAGACTTCAATTGAAAATTCAGAACATGCATGCATTTGCACATACAAACTGTGAGATTTATGCATCCCCGATGTTTATACTGCACATACAAGTGTGCGTGAAGTGTGTTGTAGCTTAGTAGTTAGTCTGTGTGCATGCAGTAGTGGGACTGATTCTTCTACTTTCATTTTGACTGTAGGTATATAGGCTTCGATGTTCTGCATGCGTGTGTGCGTATGTGTGTGTACAGTCTGTGTAAGGTGTATGTAATAAAGGTTTTCATTTGGTTATGAGGCTTCAGAAGGGCCGTCCAGAGAAGCCTTAGATTGGATCTGCTGTGTGTCCGAGGAGAATGGGAAATAACATCAGCCGTCAGGAGAGGAAAGGTGAAAAATAACCTGTCATCACTTCTGTCTCTCACACACACATGCACTCGCTGTTTCAGTCTCTCTCTGGCACTTCTTCCTGGATGTCCTCCCTCTCACCTTTGTAGCTCTCTCTCTCTCATACATTTCAAACTCATAGCTGTTCTTGTCTCCCTGTGTCTCTTGGATAATGTAGCAAAAGTAAAAAGGGCACCTTGGGAGACAAATATGCATAGAAAAAAATTTCTGAAGTGGCTGTGATTTTTTTTTGTCAAAATTTGTAAGAAATTTAAATGCAAGATACTCAGTTGCCTGTGAAGGTTCTCAGTCATCCAGCTCATCGTAGTCAAAGGAGCTTGCAAGGAAAAGCGTCTGGACTTCTTTGAGTTGCTTGAAGACGTTTCACCTCTCATCCGAGAAGCTTCTTCAGTTCTAAGGTCAAATGGTGGAGAGTCCCAGATTTAAACCTAGTGGGAGTTTCCCCCCACAGAGGGACAAAAAGGACCCCCTGATGATGATGATGCACCAGGATGTCATGCTTGGAGAAAACTCTCCTGAGTTTCTCTGATACACCGGCTACATAGGGGATGACTATGTTGTTGCGTCTGTCCTTCTTATCCTCCCTCGCTGGTGTCTGGTCTTCTTTTCTGTGCCTCTTTGCTGACTTTAAGAACGCCCATTTAGGATAACCGCATGTTTTGAGTGCTTCCTTTACATGTGTGTGTTCCTTCTTTTTTCCTTCAGGCTTAGAGGGAACATGTTCTGCCCGGTGGTGTAGGGTCCTAATTACTCCAAGTTTGTGTTCCAGAGGGTGATGGGAGTCGAACAGGAGGTACTGGTCCGTGTGTGTGGGCTTCCAGTAAACTTCGATGTTGAGGTTGCCGTTCTCTTCAATGTGCACAGCGCAGTCCGGGAAAGGCAAACAGTCGTCCTTTGTGTCTTCCTGGTGAACTTGATGTTTTTATCCACAGCGTTAATGTGCGCAGTGAAGGATTCCACTTCTTGTGTCTTGATTTTGACCCAGGTGTCGTCTACATATCTGTACCAGTGGCTGGGTACTCTTACTTTGAAAGAGCCAAGAGCCTTCCTTTCCACTTCCTCCATGTAAAGGTTGGCTACAATAGGTGACACGGGGGAGCCCATGGCACAGCCATGTTTTTGTCTGTAGAAGCCTTCGTTGTATTTGAAGTATGTTGTGGTGAGGCAGAGGTCTAACAGTGTGCAAATCTGATCGGGTGTGAAGTTGGTCCTGTCCTCCAAGGAGCTGTCTTCTTGTAGTCGTTTTCTGACAGTCTCCACGGCCTCCGTGGTGGGTATGCAAATGAAGGGGGAGACTACATCAAAAGACACCTGGATAAGGCCTGTATCCAGGGCAGGGTACAGTGATCCCTTGTTTTTTTCTCTCTCGTAGAGGTCCACTGTCTTTGTCTGGTCCCTCATCCAGGACCAATTTGCCTTGGGGGTCCTTACCTACGACACATAGCCCCTGCAATCACTGTGGCACACAAGTGTGGTGGGAACGTCTGGTCCCAGTTGGTGGTTTGATTAGCCTGTGGGACTTTGGAAGCGGCTGACGGGCAGGCCAAGTGGAACACAGTTCGGGTGGTAGCTATGAAATCGTGTTGTAGTTATGGCCATGAAACAAGACTTTTAGTCTGCCTCAAAGCAATTCTGACAAGTGATCAGGTGACTCAGGCGAGGAAAGCGGTGCTCTACTCACATGAAGGAATACTTTGTGGGCCTCCTTAATCCCACTGACATGTCTTATAAATAGTGCTGTCAGCATTAATCTCGTTAAAATAACGCTAATGATTTCCTGCGTTAATGCGGTTATGGCATTAACGTAATTTTAACGAGATTAACGCTGACAGGGTTACTTCTAAATAGAACGCAGAGCCCAGGGACAAGAGGGACGATTCGCCCATCTCTAGTGGTGAAGTCACTGAGGTAGTTAAACAGCTCTTTGGTGGTCAGGTCCCTGTTTTGGATGAGGTTTGTCTTGAGTTCCGAAAGTGTGTTGTCAAACCACTACAACATCGTGTAGAGATTTGGGGCCTCTAGACTGGCAGACTGGGGTGGTGGTCCCCATCTTTAAGAAGGGGGACCAGAGGTTATGCTCCAACTACAGGGGGATCACAGTTTAAGTAACTCAGGGCGTTGGGAGAAGGGAGCGGGAGATTAACAAATGGATTGGGGGCATGGCTGCATCGATCTGTTGTGGTAAAGAGAGAGCTGAGTATTAAAATGAGGCTCTCAATTTGTGGTCAAATGGTAAATGGCCTGTATATAGTGCTTTACTTGGTCCTAAGGACCCCAAAGCGCTTTACACTATACACAATCATCCATCCATCCACACACACATTCACACACTGGTGATGGCAGCTACAGTGTAGCCACAGCCGCCCTGGGGCGAACGAACAGAGGCCCGTGACCACAGGTGAGGGTAGGTCAATCTACGACCCTACCCTCACCTGTGGTCACGGGCTCTGGATAGGGACCGAATCTATGCGGGAAATTGGCACTGATTTAAATGTCTAGATAAGTAAGATGAAATTGTTTACGTTCAGAAACATAAAGTTGGCTAGGTTAAGAAAGAAAATGTTTTAGGTTTTAAAAATACTGCTGCCATAAGATGTTGTTGTCACTGTGAAAGGAGCTCCTTGGTAAAGGTTAAGGAAGTACTGGTTCTGTCTACAACAGTGTTGACTACAGCAAACAACATGACAACAGTCAAGTCCCATGTCCAGCCGTTCTTATGAGAATAGTCGGAAACACCAGGCTGAAAAAATGTTGTGTTTACCTGATTTGAAGATTCAGTCCAACCTTGACCCTGAAGGATCAATCTGATCATTTTTCAGATGGTCATGTTGTAGTTAATTGACTTCTATAGTTTTGCTGGGAACCAAAATCCTTTTAAAGAATATAGGAATTCATTGTCCTGTATCTCATGAGAACAGCATACATAAAAAACACTATCATGAGAAACAGGAGATAATGATTAAAGGTGAGAGGGTTATAGCATAGACGACTGTGTTAGCATGACAGTTGGAGGTGGAGAAAAAATGGGACTTGCGAGACAAGAGTGAAATCAGGAGTGAGGGTGGTAAATTGAAAGAAAAAATGTGGGAGAGGTGAGAAACACTGAGATATATATAGCTGCAAGGCAGGTGCAGCGATCACAGTGGAAGAATTGTTTCCTGATTTCAAATGTGAGAAGAAAGCTAACTGTGTCTGTGAAGAATCTGCAGGTCTATATGAAATCTGAGACCTTTGACTCATTGACTGATGAACCGCTTTGCTCAATGATTGCCCAGCGAGTGGGAGTTTATTCACTGGAGTAACAAAACTTCACGTTAGCACCTTTTTTCCAGCAAAAGGTCCCCTTCATTTTGATTAACCTTCCTGACTAGTTTTGTTCATTATTTTCTACTAGTTCTAGAAGATGTGTGAAGTGGGCACGCACTGTGAAAACAGCTACAACAAAAATAGATCAACTCCTTTGCCATAAGCTTTATGAAAAGAGTGATTTAAATAGATTTGAATGGGAGGTGTAAAGTGGGCAGTGAGTGAAAACACTGCTGTGTCACCATAGGAAGCCAGACATGTTGGAGAGCATTTGGTATGCAGCACACGCTGAAGAAAAAACATGTGACCGCGGCCAACAGTGAGCAGTGGATGCTCTTTTTGTGAAACTGCCCCGACGGCAGCAGGTGACGTCTTCATTTCTAACAAGGTGAGGAGGACAAGAGACTGTTTTGCATCTCTGTTTATCTAAATGAGAATCTTACCAGGTCATGGCGTCGCTTCACAGTCTGTGTGTGTCTGCGTGTGTGTCTGTGTGAATGGTGAAGGGTTTCCTTACGTTCACTTTTTGATCGTATGTGTGTCCCTGTTTTAATGTTTGTCTGCATCTGTGTGCAAATATCAGAGAAGCGCGAGGTGTGGTGTTGACTCTGGAGATCGATGGTTGGTCCCATAGGAAGAGGAAAAGGCCAATCTTCTACTGTAATAACACCGGCGTACTACACATGTGTGTGTGTGTGTGTGTACATACAATATCTGTGCTTAAGAGAGAAAATGTAACAGAAAGCATGGTCTACAAGATCTTATTAAGGCTTTATTAAGCACACAGCTTACATCACATCATCATCTGATTTCTTTACGTTTCGTGTTGGTTACCTGTTTGATTTTCTCCTTCACTCCTACATTATGCCAACATCAAGGACAAAAACATTTTCCAAAAACGAAATTAAGGCAACATCTAAACGCGCCTCTCCCACTTACCTTGTGGGACATTTGTTTGTAAATTATTCAGTGCTCTTAAACAGATTTTGTGAAACCAAAGGTTAAAATGTTTCCTCAGACACCGCGCACAGATGCAGCTGAGATACTATAACTGTGTTTATCATTTTATTTATGAGACTTTAAATACACTCTTATTTCTTTCATATGTATTAAGAGGTTAAAGCAGCAGCCCTATGCAGCTAATCAAATGCATTTAATTAGTTAATCATCAGCAAGCATGAACACCTCTGCAAAAGCAGAGGTTTTGGCAGTTTCCAGCAGTGTTGGGAAGGTTACTTTTAAAATGTATTCCATTACAGATTACAGATTACATGCCCCAAAATGTATTCTGTAACGTATTCCGTTACGTTACTCAATGACAGTAACGTATTCTGAATACTTTGGATTACTTAATATATTATCATGCTTTTTACAACAACGTGAATGTACTATTGCTGTGTGATTTATTACTGTTACTGAAAGTCCGCGACTCCGAACTGTAGTAAAGGGACCTCTGACTAATACGGCGGGGTCCCTGTCGGCTCGTAGCCGAAAAATAGCTTTACTTTGTTGTCTGGGTCAACTTTTCTTGCGAGAGACAGAGAGAGGCGTTGAAAGGCTGCTCCAGTGGAACTTATTGTTTTCGGAGGAAAACACAAACACGGTGTACAGTCGAGTCTTAATAGCTTACTTACAACTGGGCTCGTCAGGCTCTCTTCTTGGCTGAAGTGGTTATTATTATATTTACATGCTTCCAGCTCCCGTTTTTCCTCGATGACAACTCGTACCTTTCCACTCCCCTTTTTCTCCCTCCTCGCGCTCACAGACACATAACGTGTATGGCAGTCCATTCTCCCTGCAACACGGACTACACTGCTCATGATGCTACATTCTTTAGAGCTATGCTTGTAGCATTCTGCCTGTTAGCTTAGCACAACAACAACAACAACGAAAAGGCGCTCTCTCACCCAGGAAACACACAGTCGCAGAGAGAGAGAGAGAGAGCGTCGCCCTGTAACCATGGCAACCGTAACGCTGCCGCCTGGAACAACAGAACGTAGCTGTCAAACAAAACCCAAACAGTCCTGACCCGCGACAAAATGAAACAGGAAAGTACCGCAGTGTAATCCATTTATTTCAACAAAGTAACTGTATTCTGAATACCACCTTTTTAAACGGTAACTGTAACGAATACAGTTACTCATATTTTGTATTTTAAATATGTAACGGCGGTACATGTATTCCGTTACTCCCCAACACTGGTTTCCAGGTCTAAACCATTCACAGGTGTGTTAACACAATGACACCATCTTCCTAAGGAGTGAACGTCCCAGAAATTCATCCCAAGGTCAGACCCTGCACAGAGCATACCAACGATTTGTGCCGGCCCAAGGCATCACATAGTAACGCGAAAAGTACCCTTCCACGTCCTTATGAAATGCTCTGGGTTGTCAACTGAATCCAACAGAAAGCCGCTCGAGGGCGGTAAGATGCGCTGAGGGCAGAGGATCCAGCCGTCCATCCGGCCCCAAACCTAACCCTATCACATCGTGTTTTCCAAAGTGATTCAGGATCTGAAAGTGAACAGATTTACATAATGATTTGTTAGGTTGACTTTCACACATAAAACACATGGTTCAAGGTTCAAGGTTCTTTATTTGTCACATGCATAGTTATACAAGTATAACACAGAGTGAAATGTAGCCTGACACGCTCCTCGACATGTGCAAAAATGGGGGTGGGGGGGTAGAGGAAGAACATTTTATATATATATATATATATATATATATATATATATATATATATATATATATATATATATTAGTATATACATTGGGTGAATGTGCAGTAGTAGCAGCAAGCAGGTGAATTCTGTACATTAATATGAATAGACATCTGACTATTTTACAGGATAGACAATATAAACATATTTAAAATTAAACATGTATAGATTCATTCCAACCAGTCTCATGCCCCGGAACATGTAACATATATAAGAGTTACATCTCAGGCTGTACACGCCTGAGATGTAACTCATAAAGTTACATCTTAAAGTTCATGACAATTACAAAAAGAATGAAAAGGTATTCCTGTTTGGAAAACCTCCTGAGAGCAACGTTCTGCTCTCTGAGCTTCAACCAGGCTCCGTCAAGGGCCGTGAAGGGCAACACCAAGGTTTGGACTCAAATCTAGCTGTTTCTTTTGAACAATGATGTTATTAAATTCAGGAATCTTAATTAGCAGGATTCTGCAGAGAGTGAATGTCACTGGAGACAGATACACTTGAAAGTCTCCAGGTGAACAGAAATAGAGAGTCCTCCGAGAAATAACCATTTTGAGTTATTCAAAGTGTGTATTTTGATGTTGAACGAGTGGAGAGAGTCTTACCTGGAGCGGAGTCATCCATGTGAGCATTTGAGGGAGTAGAGATGAGCATCGCCAAGAAGTCCAAACCTTTTCCTGTTTCCAGAGTTCTGAGACTTTGTAGGCGAGGAAGGCAGTCAGGAAATCAGGTGAGTGGCGAATACTGAACTGAAAGGGTGAACACTGGAGACACAAGGACCGAATGCATTAACATGAGGATAATGTGGCTGATGGCAGAGCGGAGGAACCTGGATCCAGGGGCAGGAATGGAAAACACCCAAAAGCACAAATAGCCTGGATCACAACAGAAGATTAAAGACTAGGGGGGAAAGAGTCTCTCACTTGATTTGGTTACACAGCTAAATTTAGTTGACTATGTTAACTGTGAACCTCTTGGCCCTCACAGCTGAACCAAAAACCACAACCCACCACAAAAAGTGAGGCCATCTGCCCCACAGCTAAAACTTAACCAAAATTGATCATGCAACATAACAATGTCCCCAAGTATAAGAGCAACAGAAAGGCTGAAAAAGAATCAAAGTGTTCAATTCAATTCAATTCAATTTTATTTATATAGCGGCAAATCACAACAACAGTTGCCTCAAGGCGCTTTATATTGTAAGGCAGACCCGTTTAACAGGAAGAAGCCTCCAGCAGAACCAGGCTCAGGGAGGGGCGGGGCTATCTGCTGCGACCGATTGGGGTGAGAGCAACCGGTTGGGGCCCGACATTGTTTTGGCAAAGTTACACACCAATTCAATATTGATTTTAGTGAATTTTCACATGTCTGAGAACAGAATCACCAGTTACCAGAGTTTGACCCCTAGCGGGTGTGTCGCCGAGTGGGGAACAACGGTTAGACACATGAACGGGTTGGTGGTGTACCTGGGGCTTCTGTTTAGGACTATGCTTCCTCCTCACCGTCACCCAGCCGCCCTCTTTCCCCAGCTGCTTGGGGTCTGCCGGGGAACAGCTAGTGGGGCCTACGCTATCTTTGGCTGCACCAGCTACAGGGGCCTGGCTAGCTACGGGTGAATGAAGGGTGCAAAGCCGAGTCTCCAATTCAGTAATCCTGGCCTCCAGAGCTGTAGATATACTACATTTGTTGTAGGGCTGCTCGATTATGGCAAAAATGATAATCACGATTATTGTCACTGAAATTGAGATCTCGATTATATAATATGTATGCATTAAGTCCATAGTAACTAGATTAATTGCAAAAAAGTGCAATAAACTACAAAAAAATTGAAAATTGTTTTTGTGTTTTTTACATATATTTCTACTTGGAGAAATTTAAGAGGTTTATCCCTCAAAACTTTAAATACAAAAAAGTTGCAAAAAATAGTTTACAACAACAGGAAATTTATTTTGAGTGTCTTCATAGTTTTATTTTGGAGATACACCAATTTTTATATACACTGCAGGAAAAACGAAAAAACAATCCTATGATGCAAATTTGCAGAGAAAACAGCATCAAAATAAACTATTTCCAGCAGTGCAGTTTGAGTTCTAAGCATCCCAGAAACTATTCAGAAAAGTCAAACATGACTTATAAAAACACCAGTATAGACAAGTAAAAAACTACATTTTCCGCGAAAATGACATCACTTCCGGTTTCGGGCAGGAAATGGCGGACATGCGATAGTTTGCGCTGACACTGTGGGAAGTGTTACGAACAGCTGATCGGATCGGCAAAGCGTGTTTCTGGAATATTATGTTTTTGTTCCTGCAAGCGCTTTTTATGCAATTTTTGCAAAGCTATATGTGGAAGGAAACCGTGACCGAGGACAAGCTGATGGCATAAGATGTAAGTACAACTCCTCCGGTTTCATATGCAAAAAAAAAATATTGCGCTAGCTTACGCGGTTCCGGTTCTACAGGGATTTAAAAATAGTTACACAAAACGGAGCGTGCTGCTCTAACCGGCTTTAAAGGGTTAACAATAACAATGTATTGAATAATGACTTTAAAAAATAATATAAAATAGTGTGCAACACCACTGAAGTTTTTTTTTACCTCTCTTTTCAACCAACAGCAGTCACTCTCCTCTCCAAATAACTTCTGCTTAGCTTTCCGAGCTTCCCTCGGGTCCTCTTAATCAGCGGTCTCCAACCTTTTTTGCGCCACGGACCGGTTTATGCCCGACAATATTTTCACGATCAGCCTTTATGGTGTCGTGGATAAATGAGGGAGGGGCCAATAATCGGCTCAGTCATTTTTAATGATCATTGAAAGCCCAGATCGTAATCGTGATTAAAATTCGATTAATTGAGCAGCCCTAATTTGTTGCAAGTATCATTACTGCTAAAGGAGGCCGAGGAGTAACTAAACATCTGACACAATGAGCAGGAAAGTGCAGGAGGGACAGGTGAAGAGGCCATGCTGCTAGCGAGTCGGCTACGAGCTAAGCTAAGCTAGCGAAACAGTACAGAGACAGTGAGTGAATACTTTGGCTATGAGTTAGGCAGTGAGTACACAGAAAGTGTGCTTCGGATGAAGCACGTGAAGATTACACTATGAAAACAGAAGTTATCTAAAAGCTTTTAATTAAATTGCTATGCAGATAAGCTACTCAGAAACGCCACTGTGTGTTGGAACAGGAACAGGAAGCGATACTCTACCGCAAAGAGAGCGAACACCAACTGACAGCGCCACCCGAAGGACTGAGTGTTGCAAGATCCAGTCAGCAACCCGACTGAAATGGTGTCGTAAGATCTCAGGAGAGCATGAACAAAACGGCCACAAACCTCAATGAACCAAAGCAGGCCTGTAAAGAAGAGTGGGCCCAAGTTGCTCCACAACAACATAAGAGGCTGGAAAAGTCTTAAAGAAAAGGACTGACTCAAGTTATCACTGCTAAAGGTGCATATACAAACTTCCTTTTTCACAGGACTACACAGGAAAACGTTCTCTTTCACGACAGTATTCTGTCAGTAGGAAAAACAATGTAACAAATGTAAATGTTTTAGAGCATGGCAGCATGGTGGTTAGCACTGTTGCCTCCACCATCAGTGTGGAGTTTGTGTGGGTTCTTTCCAGGTACTCTGGCTTCCTCCCACAGTCCTAACCCCACAGTTACTGTGGTTAGGTTAATTGGTAACTCTAAATTACCCATAGGTGCGAATGGCTGCCTGTCTCTATGTGTTAGCCCTGCGACAGGCTGGCGTACCTGTCCAGGGTGTAACCTGCCACCCACCCTAAGACAGCTGGGATTGGCTCCAACGACCCTGACAAGGATAAGTGGAAGAGAACGGATGGATGGACTCAGAACAAAGGTGCATAGTGAATAGACTCTTTTCTTACAATCATAAAGGAAAGGTCACCTGTAGTGATCAGACCACTATCATGTGACTCTCTGTGAAATATTGATTTGTGCTCTTGGACAGGTCAATTAGCTTGGACAGGCTCGGAAAGTAAATCTACTCATTTAAGATTCAAAAGTGATTATAGTTCGTTTATGTCCATTTTCCTTGTTGCCAGGGTGACACATACTACCTGAGGACTCTGGAGAATATATGTGATGCAGACACAAAACCTCCTTCCTCTTGAAATAAATTAGTTTAGAAGCTGTTGTGTCTGTAACAAACATATAAAGGACAAAGAGAGATTGCATTTTTGTGACTGTTTCAGCTCTTCAGACTCTTAATCAGTGGCAAATGTAACTTTAATGTTGTGGCTCCTTGTATCATGGCACTGTAACATTACCGCACTTTCACCAAGTGAAAACAGCTGAACTAGAGCAAAAGATCAAAGAAAACAGCAGGTGAAGGTTGTTGAGCACCAACCAGTTAAAGAACCCCTCGTTTTAGTTTTGTTCATGACTTCAGCAGTTGATACGTGAATAAGAAACTGCATGTTTGGGTGACTCTCAGTGTGTCGGAGGCTTTGAGAGGCCAAACACCGACGGACACTCTTAAAAGCTTTCTTTTGCATTAAAACAATTTTGCCCACCCAGTGACAACATTAGTGAAAATACTTTCAAATGGTATATACAGTATGCATACATTACATCAGATAGTATTAAACTATTCCACTACCTGCAGGCAAAGCAGAGCAGCTCAGCACACTAATTAACACTCCCAGCAGTGTGTGTGTTTTATTTCAGTCTGTTAGTGTGATAAATGCACCTGATTGGATTTTGAAGATGAAAACTTGAGTTTGCTTCTCACGCCCCCAATTATTTTAAATGTATGCAGAGAGGAGAGCCCGACTGGCCCGTTCACTTCATCTGGACGTTAACGAAGACACAGAAGCTGAGGGAGAGCGGGAGCTGGGTGGGTCTCGGTCTGTGTTTGCCCTCCAGCTGAGATTACACATCAGGTGTTGGGTAGAATTTAATAAATGTGAGGTATACGCCGACGCTGCTCCCACAATCACGTTTTGTTTTTATGGGGACACTTGAACAAACATAATGTTATTGATGACACCTGTGCGACGACTGCTGATAAGTCAAAATGTCTCAATGAGTTTTCTGGTCAGGTCTCTTAAACAAGTTAAACGTAAGACTCAGCTGTTTGTCAAACACCTACGGGCCTCTGACGATGGCAAAAGGATTTTATTGTTACTAAAATTCTCCAACTTTAGTCATAATAAAACCCGTATGGCATCTTTACATAGCTCAGCTCTGATTTCACCTGAAACAGTTAGAAATGAGACACAGAAAAATGTGTTTTATCTGGCTCAGCTACAAGGTGAACACACCGGTCTAACACAAACTTCTCTGCTTGTTTAAAATGATTATTTTCTCTGATGAGACGGGAAAAGAAGTAACTCGTTAAATTCTGCTGTCTGTGCCCGATGGGTCGAAATGTTACTCCACTGAACGCTGCTTTCAGATATTTGGAGCCTCTGCTGGAAACTTGGGTTAATATCTGTATTATTATTTATCATTATGTTGGAGCACTGAAGTAAAATCCTTTTATAGTTGAAGAAATAGATGTTTTACTTGTTTGTTTTTAGCAAAGTACAACATTAAACCTGCGTTATCACACTGTGAGCTGATCAAAGCTAGTGTTTGTTAGTATATTTACCTAATGCTCCTCTTTATTGTGTCCTTTACATGTTGTTGAGCTTTCTGTATAAAAACATCACTGCTTTCTTTTGCTTGTTATTTGAATGATTCAGAACACTGAATGTTTCACATGGTGGTTTAGGCTCGTCCTGCCAGGACAGCACAAACTGAAAGCACTGACAGGAAAATGTCTGATTCAGGATCTGTTTCACCTGTATTACACCGACATGTTCTCAAAGAGGCGACCGTTTAGATCAAAGAGTATTTTTGAATCACAGCCTGCTGAAAACACTGCATACAAATCTCATCCTATAGACGGGTGAATTGTCTTCCCATTAACTCTGGTTATAAAACAGCACAAGGCACCACTTATTAGAAAATATAGCAGTTCAGGCTATGTTTACTCTCTATCACATGAAAGACGGGAGAAATGCAGAAAATTTAAAGGCACTTTGTCCTGTTGTTATTTTTGCTTGCTGGTAATTTAAGGATTCCCCCTCCACCACTGGAAAGTAGGAATCTGAGAAAGCATCTAAAAATGGAACTCAGAGAGTTTTAAGGTTAGAGGGAGGCTGGAACGTCCCAGTATGAGCTGGGTGGAAGGCAGAGAAACCAGACAGGTCATCACAGGAACCTCACAGACAAGCACACTGACAAGCAAATGTCTTAATATGACATCCAAACATAAATAAATACATAAAATAAATGATAAAGAAAGCCTGGGGATAGCATGGCGACAGGCAGATGTGAGCACTAAACGGGAGAGAATGTGGGTAATGGGCGGGGAGGACAGCTAAGAGCACAGAAGACAGAGGCCAGTGAAAAGCAGAGCTATTTAAAACACACTGAAGAGAGAAGAGGACCAATTCAACTAGCACTTACCTACAGGTCACATCCTGTTAATGGAAAAGATGGAGCGATGGGTAGAGAGAAGGAAAGATGGGGTGTGGAGGAGGAAATGGGTCAGGGGTCCAGCGAATGTAACGCTAGCTCCCAAAGAAATCAGAGCGAGAAGGTAATACCTAATGGGCCGGCAGATGAAAGATGCAGACACGCTGGAGCAATCAATTACACCACGCAGACGCCGTGTCGACTCTGCGACCAGGTTATCCCGCCTGCGTCATTTTAATAGCACCAAATATTAATATAGAAATCTTTTTTCAGGAAAAGAATCGTAACAGCTTTTTTGTCCCCTGGTTTTTCCTCCTGGGCTGTAAAAATGATAATAATTACAGTTTACACAAAATAGCAGCTGAAAAATATGAAACGAGGATGATCTGTAACCAGTCTGTTTGTCGGCGCTTAAAATAAAAATGTTTTTCTGACTACAAATACTTAGAAACTTAATTCATTGCAAAAATGATGAATATTTATCACCGTTTACAAACAAAATAATAAACACTAGACAATATGCTTGAGTTATTCTTTCTTCTGTTTGTAGTGATGTAAACGCACTCGTGTACTGAGCGCTACATCGGAGCAGCAAAAGCAGCACAACTTTAATATAAATGTTTAAATAATACACACAAAAATAAAATGTCAGCAAAAAACGAAATGGTGTGCGCACACATTGGTGAAATGGCATGGGATATTTATTGTTTCAGCAAAGTTAAAAGGCCCTAATTTAAGACATGGCAGTGGTTCGCTGTAAGCTCCGTTTGATTAGAAGAGGTCAGCAGTTTATAAAGTATAATATTGTCATCATTACTGTGACTGGAACACGTCGGAGAGGTTTTGGTGAGCACAGCTCTTCACTTTGTCTCCACAGGAATACCTTTCACACTGCTGTCACAATCAGCAGTGGGCTCTCTCCGCCTACATACAACACATGGGTGAGTGCTGCAAGTTCACAGCCATTCTGTGCTGTTGCTTTAAGCTCATCCTGGGAAAGTTCGATAATGAATGATGATGTTATATTAGGGCCAAAAGTGAAACAGTCCTTACAGCAAAATGCCTCCAGAAGTTTACAGTCCTAAGCATGGCATGCTGTTGAAACTGTTCCTGATGCATACATCTGCCTGATTTCAGAGGAGGCTTAATTGTTCCACTTCTTTAAATCTTCTTTCATCTGTGCACGGCCGCAACACCAATGAGGCTCACGAGGGAAAGCGAGTGAGCTACACGTGAGATGTCAAAACATCTATCTTCTAAAATTACTGTGAGAAAAATAACATGTGTGCTTTCGTATTTCCACCACAGTGTTAACAGGCGTGCTGGTTTTTTGTTGGAGTGAATAATCTGGTCTTCTGGAATAATCTGCACTGGTCACTCCACTTTATTGATATTTATATTTAAAAAGAGTGCAACACTGTAACAACTGCCACAAAAAACAAAAACTTTGGTACTGTTTAGTTTGTACTGCTGCTCATCTGCCCCCCCACATTCCTATTTAAGAGTTTCTTTATTTAATCACTAGTGTGCACATATATTTATATACATATATATATATTTAGTCAGTTAACTGAAAATCTCTTTTTTCTTTTTACTACATCTTATTAATATTTTGCTCTTTACCATTTTTCTATTTATTTTTTATTATTTTATTTTTTTCTACTGTACCATTCTGCTGAGTGACTGTCTTCTGCTCGTCAAATACATTTCATTGTGATGTTGACCCTGAGCTAACATGCATATGACAAATAAAACTGGTTGAACGACCACAGATTGAATCCTGCACAACGCACTTTTTAGATCCAACGAACAAAAGATGATTATGATTCACAATCAAGATAAATCAAATATTTCTGATTAAACAATAATCAGTATTGATTATAACCCAAACCTTCCCGGGATGTCCGTTTTTAAGAATTATATTCATTGTATTATTAAACCACAGTTATTGATTTGTTAATGTATAAGTCAATGACATGTTGCACCTGCAGAATATTTGATTCACTCGTATACTGCTGGGCATCTTTATCTGTATAAAGAAATAAAAAATAACCTGCAAAAAAAAGTAAAGCATCCGTTGAAGGCTGCATTTACGTCACAGCGAAGCGGCAAAGGCTGTCCAGATTCAAAGATTCCCGTTCTCTGGATTTAAACGACAGATCATGAAGGCGTATCCTTTGTGGCCACCCCAACATTTAGGAGAAACCCTCAGACAGATGAAGCAAAGCTGTGCAGAAATAAACTTTTAAAAGTAGAGTGCTGTCCAGCAGAACAAATGCTGGCATAACGACGAATCTTAAAATGCTAAATGAAGTTAACGCAGTGAGTTTTCTAGCACAGCTAGGTCAACGCCAAACGTGCTCGAACGTTTTAGGACGGTTTGCACGTTTTGCTGAAAGAGTGTTCAACAAACACGGTCGTGGTCATGGTCCCGAATTTCATCCCATTTCCTGTTTTATTTTGGTAACGTCTTTCTATGTTCTTTGTTGTTTCCTCCTTTGTTGTCTGAAGTGCCCTCATTCTGTTTTAAGTGGCTCACTAGACTTTCTCTTTTGTTGTCATCAGCTATTAAAGGTGATGCTTTCTACCTGTAACGTGGTCCTCTCTCTAACAGTGACGACTGCTTTTGCCTGATGCCTGTAGCCTTTGCCCCAAGCAAGTCTTGGACTGTGTGTTTGAACTCAAACTTTTGCCCGCCCCTTGTTTGCTTCATTGGCTGCTTACACCTGGATTATAGACTCATGTGTAATAGTGCTGTCTGATCAGTGATCAGTGTACCTCTGTTAGTCTTCCTTGGTCTCTTGTGTTCTGGGGGCCTCTGGATGTCTGGAGCCTGGATCTCCTCCATACCTGCTTCATGCCCTGGAGGACGGGGCTGTGGCCCCCCCACACCCTCTAGCAGATCATTACATGAAGGAACCTTTTAAAAACAAGCGCGTCCATGCTCACAGGTGTGCACACGGGTGATCACACACACAAACTACACCCTTTTTGGCTCCTACCTCAGAGCACACTGTGCGCTGTCGATCTTACGTGCTGCACAATAATGTTTAATATTTACAGTTATATTCACATAGATCATCGTGATGTTGTTTATTATGTTGCTCTTTTTTTTCTGCTTGTTTTCTTTTTTCTTTCTCAACAGGTGATCCAGGTGATTGATGGATGTATTTTTTGTCTGCTTATTTTGTTGGTTTTTGGTTTTTTTGCCCTTTATCCCCGTCCCTCTTCCCTGCTGTTTTTCTTTCCCTCTTTCTTTTCCTCATTCAAGTCTGTCCCGTATCTAGCAAGTGAAAATAAAATAAAATAAACAATAAAAGGTGAATCAAATAGACCAATAGGCTGGGATGGTCCATTTGGTAAAGTAAATCCGCATCGTTCTTCACCTTTAGACAATAATTCTGATGGCAAAAGAGCCAAACGGGACAGGCAAAATGAAAAAAAGCTATGCTAATAAATCCCACCAAGTTTTCTTTTCTGTAAATTGGTTTGAAATACATAAAAAAGACGTTGATAAATGTGAAGCATGAAATGAGCTCGCTCTTACAGACTAATGACATCCAATTAGGAAAAACAGAGATGTCGCACATGGATGTCAAGATCTAATCAAAATGTTGCAGCTGTAGTGCCATTAGGGTTGTTTCTAGCTAACAGGCTGAGAAGCAGTCCATTAGCAGGTGAATCACTGCAGTGTCCCGGTCACACTCTCTCTTTCCTCTGAAAAATGACCGACGTGATACGGCAGGAAGGCTGACAGCTGTGTAAAGCGGCACACGCTTACACCTGTCCAGTCGCATCACCAGTCTGATTATTCTCCTAAAATAAACAGCAGCGCTCGCTGTAAAAGCGCTCTGCATCCACCTTGCATTTGTAACAGAGCCACAGTCCTTACAGATGTTTCCTACCTTGCATTTCTAACTTTCACTCTCTTGTCGCCCTCGTCTATTTTTAACAAAGTGCCACACCTGGAGCCGCAGATGTGCCACGACACAATAGAAACATCTGATTATTATTACTATTTAATATACCCTGAAGTCTGTTTCAGCATCTTTGCAGCTGTATGCCGAATCTCACAAAATCAGAAAAGGTCATTTATTGGAGTTTTGATATTACAGACAAAAATCAATCGCTGCTGTCTGTCTAGTGCAGCCGTGCAGGTTTGCTTACTAGTTTTTCTTTTGGTATTTTTGGTGCTGTTTTCCTTTTCTGTTGCCTTTTCTTCAGAAATCTTAGTTTCTCCTCATGTGCTCTTTTGCTGCTTTGTTCTTTAGTTCTTGACTTTACAGTGGCAAGGTGAGCGAATCTCCTCTACCTCCTGACTGTGTGTGTGTGTGTGTGTGTGTGTGTGTGTGTGTGTGTGTGTGTGTGTGGTGGTGGTTTTGAGGGAGTGGTGGGTTGCAGGTAAAGGTCAAAGCTGACAGCCTTTTAGCAACGCTGCCAACAGCTTACAGAGGAAAACACACAGACAGACGGGTGGATGGAGGAAGAAATGTGTGCAGAAACAGACACAGAGAATGAGCTGGATGGATGGGCGGAGGGAGGGAGAGACGGGATAAAGGTGTAGCTAAGTAGCTGGCCAGATGGATGATGAATGGAGAGGTGGAAGATGAGAATAAAGAGCAGGCAGACAAAGGGATGGAGAGGGAACAACGGCTAATCTAAACAATTCAGTTGTAGGATGAACATTCAAAACTCATAAAGGTGTTAGAACGATGCAGACACGCCCTTGTTGAAACAATCTCCAGCCGATGTGCTGCTTTTGGCCTTGGACACTTACATCGCTGTTTGGTGTCTGGGTCATAGCTGGAGACCCCGTTCTCCTCAGCACTGATGGTTTTTGACATGAAGGTCAGTTTGACACTGTCTGAGGTGAAAGTGATCAAAACTGGATTTCCAGCTCCCAGTGCTCGATGTATAAAGCACTGGCCTTTATTATTTTGAAATTCATGTAAGGTAATAAATATAATAATTAGTGAAATGGAATACAACCCCTCTGCTTCTAGAGCTGAACATGTGTTTTAAAGCAGCACATTCGCAGGCTTCTACGTTCAAACCCACGCCCTCCTCTTCGCTGCCTCCATTTAAGTTCATTTGTTTTGCTATCAAGGATTTTGTAGCAGGGGCACAAGTGAGCTACATCCCAGAAATGGCTCCCCAGAGTATTACAAAAGCAGGAGAACAGAGAACAAGATAACACCTCTAAAACCAGGAAAGATGATCAGGATGTATGAATGGAAAGGCGAGCAACAAGGAAATATGAGGAGAGGAGTGATGCAGAAAGAAGGAAAAGGTTGCACACGAAGAACAAGAGGAAGGAGAAATATCAAAGGCCAATGAGCTTGAGAGGAGAGGGAAGGGAAAAAAGATCATGCTTTAAAAATGACATATATCAGAGGTCTTGCTTGCCCAGGTTTGCTTCTGTCTACACGTGTGTGTTCAGGATGAATGCACCTGCAGGACGGGGGAGACAGATGAGAGACCCTGAGCAAAGTGACATTGCATCCTTCCTCTGATCATCCGCTAGACTCAGGAGGCTCTTGGCGCGCACGCATACATGCACATACATTAACTACAACAGTATGGAGGGTGTTGGGGAAGAATCAGATGCCAGTCTGCAGGAATAATAAAGACAGGAACAAGTGGAACGAACATCAGCTGCCTGAAACTTTCAGTTCTATGGCGTCAAACAGCAAAGTTACCTTCTGAGTCATGCAACATACAGAACAGGCCTTTACATATAGTACAGGTCAGTATTTCAGTCAGCGGACACAGGCAGCACCGGTGCTGCTGGAATCCATCAAAAAATGATTTCAGCATCTCCTCTCAGAACCTGAAAATTGCATATCCCAAAACAGCAGTGCAGCAAGGAACGAGCACCATCACAACACCTTAAAGGCTTGCTTTATCTTTAGTGCAGGTCCCTCTGCAGCCGCTTCTGGAATAGATACCCAGAAAAGTAATTGTGAGTAACGTAGAACTGATAACTCGGCACGATTCTGGAGTCCGCAGATAAGATTGCAAAGACCACTTGTGAACACATATTTTCGTATGTTTCTTGAGATATAATCGCGTTAGGGTGTTAACATTAAAAGCGACTTCTTTCCCAGTTTGTTCCTTTATCCCCTCACCTGGAGCTTAACTCCCACTGGCCGCCTGTTAAAAGAAGGACTCCCAGATTAGATCAGAGCCCGTATTCTTCAGTATCTGTGAGTCATGCTCAGGAGGGCTTCCAAAATGTTTGAGTGCAGCCAAAAATCTTTGTTCACCAGAGTGAAAGGAATTAATGAATCTTCCAAATCACTTTAAGGAAGAGAGGAACTTTTCTCATCACTTGCTTGAAAGTGAGATGTCAGTATTATATCAGTTATCATATCTGTCACACACATATTAGAGAGATACAATCTGATAAAAGCAAGATGGTTCAGTGATTAAATCAAGAATAATGCTTGACTTTGGTATTTCCACGTCTTACAGATGCTAACTGTGATTTTTATGGTTTGTTTTTGGAGCACACAGAAAAATCCTGATGTCACATCAGAAAACACAGGAAATGAATAAAGTGCATGTTTTGTCTTTTAAACTGTAGGACCTCGTTTGTTGCATATGTTAAACAAATTGAAGCTTATCTGTAGAAGATCTGTCTGTTTCTGTTCCTCCTGATATTATGGGCTGCTGCTGCTCAGTTTGATGTTCTCCTTAAACACTGAACGATTCTCTCTCCTCCCTGCCTTCTCTAAGCCAATCATTTGTCCTTTAACTTACAATTGTGATGTCACTCTGTCTCCCTAAAATTATGAACCCTATTCCAAAAGATAACTTTACTAAAACGCGTCATTACTTGTGAACATTTATTCCTTTATTGGTGTTGTAAGACATGTGTTGTTCCAGTCAATTAAATTCAACTTTATTTATACAGCGCCAAATCACAACAACAGTTGCCTCAAGGTGCTTTATATTGTAAGGTAGACCCGACAATAATACATACAGAGAAAACCCAACAATCATATGAGCCCTTATGAGCAGCACTTTGGCGACAGCGGGAAGGAAAAACTCCCTTTTAACAGGAAGAAACCTCCGGCAGAACCAGGCTCGGGGAGGGGCGGGGCCATCTGCTGTGATTGGTTGGGGTGAGAGGAAGACAGGATAAAGACATGCTGTTGTCTGTCAAACTTTAGGAATCAAAATCAGCCTCATACTGAGTGACTGGCTTACCTGAAACACCACGCATTAATTAACGTTAGCTACTTCAGCTGTACTGTAAAGTATAAGACATACACTCAGTGAAACCTTGTGTAACAGCCTCCCATCAGTGTCTTTGAATAGAAGCTTCAAAAGTCCAAGACGGACCCAGTTCATGAGCCGGAGCTGGAGAGCAGCAGGATGCTCGGCAGACAGCAGAGCCTTCTTTAAGCCCCAGCTCTTATTATCAGAACAATCATTTCCAACATGATTAGGTTAACATTTCAGGTCATAATGATGTTTTTCATGCCAGGCTCAATTGGAGCCAGGAACATTTTTAGAGGTAGCATTCACAGCCATCAGTGGCACTTTAAGGTGGACTTTAGCATCATAGTGCAGGTTTGGCTGCTTCTTGTATCGCCCCGGTGTTAATAGCAGTTCTGCACTGACTAATTTGAGACAAATGTCATGACACACCTGAAATCTTGCAATACAGTCAGGTCAGTGGTTTGAGACTGTGACACCACCACCAGTTCTTTATGCCACACATGGACCATTTAAACTGTTTCAGTCAAACAATGACGTTGTTCCTTTACCACAGAGGGTTAAGCCCCTCCACAATATGACTGGAACCCACAGACAGAGCGTTTCACATAAGGTGGAAAAATATTGTTCTTCCACTAGAATACCCACTAATTCAGATTCTGTTGTACCTGCATTGCAAATATTTGTAAGTACATAAAAGTACACCCTGTTTTCAGGACACATACACAGTGAAACTCTACGTTACATCTGGGGGGATTACAAGTGAAATCACCGGCTGCATTATGAAGCGCTACCAAATGTTCTATATGGTCTAGATCAGTCATCACCTCCTGAAATGTGACACGTTAGTCCTGTCGCTCACCGGCTGGTGTGAATAAAGCTCCCATATGTCTTTGAAGAGAATGGAGAAATATCCTAGGCTGATGAGAATCCCTTTAGCTCGGTGCCTGTAACACTTACACTGAGAATATGAGATGCTGACAGGTAATACTGTGCAACTGTATGGCTTCAGATCATGGAGTAAAACCAGACAAGCTTTCACAGAGAGGAGAAACAGCAAAGACACGATACAGTCAGAGTTTAGGTCAAATGTTCCAAATTTCACCGTTTTTTTAATCATTCTGTCACAACCCACAGCAAATAACCATCATTAATTCAGTTTCTAATCCGAAACTCTAAAAGGATGTTTGCTGCAGAAGTGTGCACCCTCACATCTGTAATAAGAAGAACTGCAATTCATAAATAATGTGTGAGTCATCTTCCATTCAACATCAAGGCTGAATAGATGAATTATGTGGTTTTTCATAGCCAGACTCTTTGAAAATAAATGACCATTAGTTCTGATATTTCACTGGCTAAATTCTAAGAAATAGATGGGTGAGTTATGAAAGATATGTTTAATTAAAAGTTTCAAGTTTGGAAAATTCTGCCAATAGTTCTAACCTTTACACCACCAGTAACATTTTGTCATCTTATATTTGGTTATTCTTCTTGTTAATTCACTCTGTGCTCCGGGAGCCATTCCATTATGTATGGAACAATGAATTAGGAGGCAGAAAAGCCAGGCCACTACACCACTTCCCTCAGAGATAGCAGAGTCTGCACTAAGCATGTCGTAGTACACGTCTTAGTACACACTCATACTACCTACGAATATAAACTTCAGGAAAAACACAGAACGTTCATTCCTGCTTGGAGTTTCCAGTGCACTGACTGACGGCATCATCCACTGACAACATACCTGCTGAGAAGCAATGCTCACGCTGCTGGGATAGTTTACAGGACGTCTGTGCCACTGTGGGTTAGAAGTCCGCATTGGAAGAACGTGAAGGGGGACGAGAACAGCAGGATGGTGTGTGCTTTGTGGTCGACACAGCCGCTGAAGGAACAACAAGAACGGCTGAGATAAGCTCCCCTAACCCAAGGAAGCTTGAGGAAGACACACGCGACACCCACAGGCAGGTGACAGAGAGGGTTTTTTCTGGGGAGGGGGGGTTTGGCCTGTCCCGTTTGGCTCTTTTGCCATCAGAGTTATTGTCTAAAGGTGAAGAAAGATGCCCAACGGATTTAGTTTACCAAATGGACCATCCCAACCTTGCCGTAATGGTCTATTTGATTCACCTTTTATTGTTTATTTTATTTCATTTTCACTTGCTAAACACGGGACAGACTTGACTGGGGAAAAGAAAGAGGAGAAAGAAAGAGGGAAAGAAAAACAGCGGGGAAGAGGGACGGGGATAAAGGGCAAAAAACAAAAACCAACAAAATAAGCAGACAAAAAATACATCCATCAACAGGTGATCACCTGTTGAGAAAGAAAAAAGAGAAAACAAGCAGAAGAAAACGAGAGCAATACAATAAACAACATCACAATGATATATGTGAATATGACAGTAAATACTAAATATTAAACATTATTGTGCAGCACATAAGATCAACAGAACACAGTGTGCTTTGAGGTAGGAGCCAAAAAGGGTGTAGTTTGTGGGTGTAATCACCCGTGTGTACACCTGTGAGCATGGACGCGCTTGTTTTTAAAAGGTTCCTTCATGTAATGATCTGCTAGAGGGTGTGGGGGGGCCACAGCCCCGTCCTCCAGGGCATGAAGCAGGTATGGAGGAGATCAAAACTCCAGACATCCAGAGGCCCCCAGAACACAAGAGACCAAGGAAGACCAACAGAGGGGCAGCCGCGCCACTGTCCCAGAAAGAGCTGAGGAGAGTCCCAGATGAGGGCTCACTCAGCAGCCGCGGAGCAGAAGCCAGGGGGGGTTGCAGTGACGCGCCCGTGAGCTCTGCCGGCAGCCAGCTGTGCCTGAGTGACCGAGCCCCAGGCCGAGAGGCCGGGGGCACCCCACCTCCGAAGTGGCCCGAGCGAGCCCCAGGCTCCAGACCCCAACAAGCAGCCGCCAAGGAGTGAGCCGGTGTGTACCCGGACGCCCATTCCCGGACACAAAGAACCACCAACGCACCGATGTCTGAGGGAGTCCGCCACTGGCAGGGGAAGGGGGGGGGGCATAGGCCTCCATACCTTGGAGGGCCTGAGATGTCCCCAGAGAGGTGGCGTCTGATACCCAACCTGACAAATACTCCAAATGACTTTTGTGGAGCAGCTTTATAACTCTGCCTGTTCTGAAACTTTTCTTTGTTTCCTCAAAAAGAATCTATGACAGCGTAACGTAAGCATGAAAATATATTCCTTCTAATAAGCTGAAAACACAGTTTGACTGAAAGATTCTGATTTTTTTCTCATCTGTAAATAAACTCGGTGACATTTTCTCAGGATAAGGACCAGAAATAGGAAAAAACATATTGGTATTGGTTCTGATCTCTGTCAGTAATTCAAATGGAAAATACAGAATATTAAATTTTGTTACAACACAGGATTCAAAAGTGTGTTATACAGTCAGAACAGTTTATCTCTCTGTCATTGTTATTCAAGTATTTTTACCTGACAGCAAAAAGCACATTTCTAATTATCACAGGTCTTTGCACGTGTAAGCCCACAGATGTGTTCATGGGTTACAGGAAAAGTCACCTCTGAAATCTTTGTGCACAATATGTTTTTAACTTCACAGGACATTATTACACACATCTGTCTGGGATCTGCAGCTGTGTTTAAGATTCTTCCAGCAATATTTAAACAGACATTATGGAATCACCACACGCTGATGAGATTATGTTTCACATGAGATTTTGCTTTTGGTTGATTTAGTTTTGAATAACATAGCTGCAAGGAAGAGTAAGGTAAAATGAGATGCTAGGTGACATGGTCAACCCCGTTTACCTGAGTCATTGTAGACGATCTTCTACACAGAAGACTGTTCAGTGCACGGTGGAAGTGAGCACTCAGAGATCTTTTATGCTGTTAAATAATTGGTAACACCTTTTTAGCTGAATTCTGATGAAGTCCGGCGTCATGATGTCAAAAAAGAAAAAAACGAACAGAATTAGCCAAGTGTGAAAATTAATTTTTTACTATTTCTAATACACGCTTGTTCAGGCATGGGGTATTACCATGGCAACGGCCAAATCAGTTACGGTGGTCTTTGCTATTCCCTGCAAGATGGTAACATTCCTCTTGTATGTAGCAAAAATGAAAGTAGACATACATCCATAAAAAAAACATGAAAATAGCTTATAGAGACTTTTAAACTATATTTTTATATAAGACTGCTGCCTCTCCCCACCGCAGGGAAAAGGGTAACACCACCTGGGTCTGGGTGCAGTTCCCCCCTCCAGGGGCAAGGGTACCTAGACCCGGTTCGTAGAGTACGCTTGGGGAGTGTGATCCGTGTGTACAGCGTCTCTTTATGTCTGTCTCCACGTTGGTTGAGTGTGGAGTAAGTGCATATGAGAGCATGAGGGTGGGAATGGATGTTTGTATCTGTGTGTGCCTGTTTGCCTGTGTCTATATGTCAGGTTGGGTATCAGACGCCACCTCTCTGGGGACATCTCAGGCCCTCCAAGGTTTGGAGGCCTATCTCCCACCACCACCACTTCCCCTGCCAGTGGCGGACTCCCTCAGACATCGGTGCGTTGGTGGTTCTTTGTGTCTGGGGGTGGGCGTCCGGGTACACACCGGCTCACTCCTTGGCGGCTGCTTGTTGGGGTCTGGAGCCTGGGGCTCGCTCGGGCCACTTCGGAGGTGGGGTGCCCCTGGCCTCTCGGCCTGGGGCTCGGTCACTCAGGCACAGCTGGCTGCCGGCGGAGCTCACGGGCGCGTCACTGCAACTCCCCCTGGCTTCTGCTCCGCGGCTGCTGAGTGAGCCCTCATCTGGGACTCTCCTCAGCTCTTTCTGGGACAGTGGCGCGGCTGCCCCTCTGTTGGTCTTCCTTGGTCTCTTGTGTTCTGGGGGCCTCTGGATGTCTGGAGTTTTGATCTCCTCCATACCTGCTTCATGCCCTGGTGGACGGGGCTGTGGCTCCCCACACTCCCTAGCAGATCGTTACATGGAGAAACCTTTGGAATGCAAGCATGCTGATCCACACAGGTATGCACACAGGTGTACACACGGGTATTCACAGACGCGGACTAAAGCTTTCTTGGCTGCTGCCTCAAAGCACATTGTGCGCTGTCTATCTTGCGTGCTGCACAATATCGTTTATTATTTAGTATCTACTGATATCTACTGCTAGCTAGTTTATTGTGATGGTGCCGTTTTTTTTATTATGTTGCTCTTTGTTGTTTGCTTTCTCTTCTGTTTTTTTTCTCCATACAGGTGACCCAGGTGTTTTGGTTTTTTTTTTTTGGTTTTTTTTCTTTCTTCCCCCCCTTCTCACCGTCTCTTCTCCCCTTTGGTTTTCTTTCTCTCCCTCTCTTTCTTTCATTCTTTCTCCCTGTCCTTTCCCCCAGTCATGTCTGTCCCGTTTGTAGCAACTGAAAATAAAATAAATTCATAATTATAATAAAGGTCAATCAAATGGACCAATATGGCAAGGCCATGATGATCCACTTGGTAAAATAAATCCGCTTGGCATCTTTCTTGGCCTTAAGAAAACAATTCTGATGGCTAAAGATCCAAACGGGACACAAAAAAACAAAAAAAAAAAAAAACTATATTTTTATATTTTTATATTTTGTTGCAACATTCTTTTTAAATATAGAAATATAGAAAGTTACAAAAGTTCTGTTCTGTGAGAAAAAAAGACACATCTGTATAATCTTTAAGTGTCTTATTTAAATCATTAGACAACTCAACCCCTGCCTGCTCATCACTGCCTGCTGAAGGCTCCGGCTGCTGGACTGGGGTTGGCAAATGCTCAGCTTTAACTCCACTCTGGGTTCTTTGGTAACTTTGTAAGCAGATTTTTACGTTTTTTAATACCTGCTCAACAACTGTCCAGTGTGACAGATGGCCCCGCCCCTCCCTGAGCCTGGTTCTGCTGCAGGTTTCTTCCTGTTAAAAGGGAGTTTTTCCTTCCCACTGTCGCCAAAGTGCTTGCTCATAGGGGTCATATGATTGTTGGGTTTTTCTCTGTATGTATTATTTTAGGGTCTACCTTACAATATAAAGCACCTTCAATTCAGTTCAATATAAAGAATTGAACGTCTTGATGCATTCTCAATCATCCAGGTAAGTAAATCTCAAAAAGATTGCAGATGCTGAGATTGCAGCCATTCCCCAACTCTCTGTGAATGGTACTCATGGCCATTGATCAGTGGGCCTGGATCAGTGGTTGTTGATCAATGGTCATGAGAATTTGCATAATTATGATGAAGGAACTGACCTCCCAGCCCTTTGTTCCTTCAGTGGGCTGGTTTCAGTCATTATGCAAATTTACTGTTTATAAGGTTGGGTAAACCTGCAGTCAGCTGAGACTGAAGACGTCACTTGAACGATGACGAAACGTTTCTCCCACTGAAAACGCTAAGTCCAGATGAACAAAATCAACTTTTTGAAATAAAGAATTGAACTGAATTTAATCACCAAAGTGGCTGCCGGAGCGGCAATGTCAGATATTTCAGTTCTTGAGAGCACCAATTTTCTTCTAGAGGGAAGTCTTTGGACTCTGGAGCCAAAAGGACTCTGGAGCCTCTGGAGGGACTAAAAGCACCTTGCCCCCATCTTAATGAATATACATTGCTGCTGCCTATCTTGGCCAGGTCTCCCTTGAAAAAGAGGTTTTTAATCTCAATGGGATCTTCCTGGTTAAATAAAGGTTAGAGAAATACACTGTTACAGCACTGAGCAAATGTGGTGCTAATTTACATTAAAACAAAATCCTAAAAAAACAGTAATATTCGGCAGCTGGGGCACCAAAATAATACGATAAAATCACAGAAAGTAACTTTCCCATGAAAATACGGTTATTTTCAGTAATGACAATACAGTTTGTTGCCCTAATTTTACATGGGATTTTGCCTTTTTCAAGTGCTTTTAAACATTAAATTAGGAACAATTTTACGTGATTAAACAATGAAATTACCTATAAAAAAGGTCAATGAATGCAGCACTATGAATAATAATACTTAAATGTACAGAAATATACAGTTAACAGTTGGTTTAAATAACAATGGATTGATTCATATTCCACTTTATAATTCCCCTCTGCCCATCACCAGTAGGTGAAGTGTCTTGCCCAAGGACACAACGACCGAGAGTGTCCGAGCCGGGGCTCGAACCGGCAACCTTCTGATTACAAGGCGAACTGCCAACTCTTGAGCCACGATCGCCCTAAATAGCAATAATAATAATAATGATTATTTGATATAACAAAAGTTTATACGAATCATTTTATATATTTTTCCATAGCATTACATTTGAATTGAACAGTTCAATCTTTCAAATAACGGACAGATATTTGTGCAATCATGATGCATTTGTGAATGTATTTTAACAATCTAAATATGTACAGATAGATACATTTAACAAACAAGAAAATTAAGTTTTATTACATTTACATTGATTTTACGTTAATTTACATTTGAAATGTAAAATCACAGTCTATTTATGTAAATTTAATGATGTTCTAGAAGAACAGTACAAAACTGTAAAATACTTTTATATTACAATTTTTTTTACTGTGTAGGAATACAGTAAGTCAAAAACACCCACTAGCCATATATGGGTACATTTTACTATGGTGACACCATTAACACTCTACATGTTTGCACTGCTGAACTGGGTGATGTGTTTCCTGGTTCAGCTGTTCAGAAAAAGCAAATGTTACCATTATAAAAATCTCTTGTAGCTTTTTTAAGGATACACATACTTTGTGCCACACCTGTCTTTTAATGCCTCTGATACCACCCACTGAGCTCTTTAGGCTGAATTATTTTTTTCATTGAGGAAAACATTGATGAGTGGCCACAACAAGAGATCTAATTATTGAACACATCAGAGAAGGTCTGGAACAAGGTTAGGCCTCACTGGAGCCAAAATATCAAAATTATAGGAAATGAGCTTGGCTTACTGTGACATGCAGTTCATAAGAATACAAAAGCCACAGAATGAAATCAGCTAATCAGCGTAAACTGCTGCGATTGAAATTAGTTTGATCACACGTCTGCACATCAGCCAGTAGAGACTTTGTATCTGTGGAGTATGAATAGGTAATAAAACTGAATTGTTTGATACTGTCCGTGTGTGTGTGTGTGTGTCTGTGTGTGTGTGTGTGTGTGTGTGTGTGTGTGTGTGTGTGTGTGTGTGTGTGTGTGTGTGTGTGAGAGAGAGAGAGAGAGAGAGAGAAAATGAAGATTTGTTCTGCCTCCTCCTGTCAAGCAGGTCTTTGATCAATCATTGTGCTTGGTGACAGTTGCCATGACAGTTAGTCACATGATCAGAGAGTGTTACAGGTGTGTGTGTGTGTGTGTGTGTGTGTGTGTGTGTGTGTGTGTGTGTCAGCACTGAAACCCTGAAGCATGACCTTGTACAGTACACATACACACACATAAATCACCATTATCACTCTCCTTCTAGACTGAACACACACACACTTACTGTACAGATGCAAATACAGCTGTGGAGTAAATCGGCATGGCCCAAACACACATGTGCGCTCACACAAAGATCTATAGAGAACTTATTAGTAATGAACATCAGTCAAGTAAAACCTGTTGGGTGGATGTGCAGAGGACAGAGCAGAAAGGAAACTGTGAACCCTTGACCCTACAGTAAAGACATCAGGTGACATTAGAGTGGCCTGGTTTGGATCCACTCGTCTCCTGATTTGAAACAGTCACTGCCAATCTGTTTCTGATTGACCACTTTCATCCTGTGATAAAACATTTCTACCACAACAGGAGTTAACATGTCCAGCATAATAAAGCCCCATCTAAAGGGCACGAGGCATCACCTAACAGTCTGATAAATGTGAAAGCTTTGACAGTCATCATCACTTCAATCCAGTTGACGGCTTATGGACCAATGTGCTTTACATCACCATCATCAAAACGAGGAAGAAATATCTTGTTGATTATATCTGTGAAGGTTCTCAGTCATCCAGATCATCGTAAATGGCCTGTATTTGTACAGCGCTTTAACTAGCCCCGTATGGACCCCAAAGCGCTTTACACATCCAGTCATCCTTCACACACACTGGTGATGGCAGCTACATTGTAGCCACAGCCGCCCTGGGGGCGCACTGACAGAGGCGAGGCTGCCGGACACTGGGCCCTCTGACCACCACCAGTAGGTAACGGGTGAAGTGTCTTGCCCAAGGACACAACGACCGAGACTGTCGAACCGGCAACCTTCTGATTACAAGGCGAACTCCCAACTCTTGAGCCACGATCGCCCCTTGGAAGTAAAAGCGTCTGGACTTCTTTAATTAAGTTGCTTGAAGACATTTAATCCGAGAAGCTTCTTCAGTTCTATTAGCGACTGGTGGAGAGTCCCAGATTTAAGCCCTCTGGGAGTGTTCCCCCAGGGTCATGGACCCCCTATTTATCCACTACCTAATCACATGAGCCGACGTGTGGTCACAATCAGCCAAGGTTTTGGGTGGACCTGTTGTGAGACTTAGCCCCACCCCTATCATGTGATTTCCTGAGGTCAAACGGCCCAGGATGTGAGTGGGCTTTAAGGTGTCTGGGAAGGATCTCAAAACTGGATTATAGATGGCAGACAGTTGTGTCGTAAGCCCCGCCCTCTGGCTGTTACACTGACATCTCTCAACAAGAAAGGTTCTACCTCCAGCTAGGGCTCCTCCTCCTTGGGTTTTACGTGTGCTCACCTGTCTTGCCTGGGTTTGTTAGGTCACTTGCAAGGGCGATCGTGGCTCAAGAGCTGGGCATTCGTCTTGTAATCGGAAGGTTGCTGGTTCGAGCCCCGGCTCCGACAGTCTCGGTCGTTGTTGTCCTTGGGTAAGACACTTCACCCGTTGCCTTACTGGTGGTGGTCAGAGGGCCCGATGGCGCCAGTGTCCAGCAGCCTCGCCTCTGTCAGTGCGCCCCAGGGTGGCTGTGGCTACACTGTAGCTTCATCACCTGTGTGTGAATGGGTGGATGATTGTGTATAGTGTAAAGCGCTTTGGGGTCCTTAGGACCAAGTAAAGCGCTATACAAATACAGACCATTAACTTGGCATATATATGTTAGGGTTAACAACGTTATACCTCAGTGTGTCAGCAGATGGCGCTCTTGTACTGCTGTGGAACTACTAGAGAGCCTGTAGCTAAAGGCACATGTGCAGCTCAGTTTACATGAGCTCCGCCCGAGCGAGACGCTAATTTCAGTTGTCCTCTTTATTAACCCACCAGTACTGAAAAACCTTTTGTGTCATTAAAGTGATTCAAAACGCAATGTAAGATGAGTAAGGACTGTTCAATCATGCTCTGAGATGATTTCGAGTTGTTGTGTGGAAATTTGAAATTAATGAGTGAGTGTCGTATATCGTCTACTAACGTCAGTATGTTAAGTACTTTTACACGTGCGTTATCATAGAAAGTGCAACTTTAGAAAATGTGTTCCAGTGTTAGCGAGCATCAAGCCCATGGGTTCAGAGAAAAGGCTTAATAACCAGCTGTGGTTATTAGTTTGTGATCAATCAAACTTTACTCTTTACTGATTTTCTCCACATGCACAAATATATATATCTTTATATATAGATATAGATATATAGATATCTATATCTATATATATATAGATATATATATCTATATATATATAGATAAAAAAAACACCCAGCACGCCCCTGCGGGCGGTTTATCCTTCAAGCTCGGGTCCTCTACCAGAGGCCTGGGAGCTTGAGGGTCCTGCGCAGTATCTTAGCTGTTCCCAGGACTGCGCTCTTCTGGACAGAGATCTCCGATGTTATTCCCGGGATCTGCTGGAGCCACTCGCCTAGCTTGGGAGTCACCGCACCTAGTGCTCCGATTACCACGGGGACCACCGTTACCTTCACCCTCCACATCCTCTCGAAGCTCTTCTCTCAGCCCTTGGTATTTCTCCAGCTTCTCGTGTTCCTTCTTCCTGATATTGCTGTCATTCGGAACCGCTACATCGATCACTACGGCCGTCTTCTTCTGTTTGTCTACCACACTATGTCCGGTTGGTTAGCCACCACCATTTTGTCCGTCTGTATCTGGAAGTCCCACAGGATCTTAGCTCGGTCATTCTCCACCACCCTTGGGGGCATCTCCCATTTTGACCTCGGGACTTCCAGGTTATACTCGGCACAGATGTTCCTGTACAACTATGCCGGCCACTTGGTTATGGCGTTCCATGTATGCCTTGCCTGCTAGCATCTTGCACCCTGCTGTATGTGCTGGATTGTTCTCTGGGGCATCTTTACACAGCCTGCACCTGGGGTCTTGCCTGGTGTGATAGACCCAGCCTCTATGGATCTTGTACTCAGAGCTTGTTCCTGTGCTGCCATGATTAGTGCCTCTGTGCTGTCTTTCAGTCCAGCTTTGTCCAGCCACTGGTAGGATTTCTGGATATCAGCCACCCCCGCTATCTGCCGGTGGTACTCCAGGGCAGAGGGGAAAAGAAAAGGGAGAGGGGGAAAAGAAAGTCGCTAGCCTTCGCATGGATGATTCAGGCCTCGTGGGCTAAACGCTCGGCGCTGTGATCTTGGGGGGGTGTAGTGGACTGTGAAATCAAGGCTGACCTGGGACGATGTATAATGCCACGATCGAAAGCACAACAAAGCATGAAAAGAATACATTGGGTGATTAGGATGGGTAATGTGTCAATTAGGCAAGTAGAAAAAACGGTCCGCGTGGATGGGGCCAAGTACATTGGGCCGACAATGTATTCTTGGATGTTTGCTGGTAATTTAAAGGATTCCCCTCCACCACTGGAAAGTAGGAATCTGAGAAAGCATCTAAAAATGGAACTCAGAGAGTTTTAAGGTTAGAGGAGGCTGGAACGTCCCAGTATGAGCTGGGTGGAAGGCAGAGAAACCAGACAGGTCATCACAGGAACCTCACAGACAAGCACACTGACAAGCAAATGTCTTAATATGACATCCAAACATAAATAAATACATAAAATAAATGATAAAGAAAGCCTGGGGATAGCATGGCGACAGGCAGATGTGAGCACTAAACGGGAGAGAATGTGGGTAATGGGCGGGGAGGACAGCGAAGAGCACAGAAGACAGAGGCCAGTGAAAAGCAGAGCTATTTAAAACACACTGAAGAGAGAAGAGGACCAATTCAACTAGCACTTACCTACAGGTCACATCCTGTTAATGGAAAAGATGGAGCGATGGGTAGAGAGAAGGAAAGATGGGGTGTGGAGGAGGAAATGGGTCAGGGGTCCAGCGAATGTAACGCTAGCTCCCAAAGAAATCAGAGCGAGAAGGTAATACCTAATGGGCCGGCAGATGAAAGATGCAGACACGCTGGAGCAATCAATTACACCACGCAGACGCCGTGTCGACTCTGCGACCAGGTTATCCCGCCTGCGTCATTTTAATAGCACCAAATATTAATATAGAAATCTTTTTTCAGGAAAAGAATCGCAGCAGCTTTTTTGTCCCCTGGTTTTTCCTCTTGGGCTGTAAAAATGATAATAATTACAGTTTACACAAAATAGCAGCTGAAAAATATGAAACGAGGATGATCTGTAACCAGTCTGTTTGTCGGCGCTTAAAATAAAAATGTTTTTCTGACTACAAATACTTAGAAACTTAATTCATTGCAAAAATGATGAATATTTATCACCGTTTACAAACAAAATAATAAACACTAGACAATATGCTTGAGTTATTCTTTCTTCTGTTTGTAGTGATGTAAACGCACTCGTGTACTGAGCGCTACATCGGAGCAGCAAAAGCAGCACAACTTTAATATAAATGTTTAAATAATACACACAAAAATAAAATGTCAGCAAAAACGAAATGGTGTGCGCACACATTGGTGAAATGGCATGGGATATTTATTGTTTCAGCAAAGTTAAAAGGCCCTAATTTAAGACATGGCAGTGGTTCGCTGTAAGCTCCGTTTGATTAGAAGAGGTCAGCAGTTTATAAAGTATAATATTGTCATCATTACTGTGACTGGAACACGTCGGAGAGGTTTTGGTGAGCACAGCTCTTCACTTTGTCTCCACAGGAATACCTTTCACACTGCTGTCACAATCAGCAGTGGGCTCTCTCCGCCTACATACAACACATGGGTGAGTGCTGCAAGTTCACAGCCATTCTGTGCTGTTGCTTTAAGCTCATCCTGGGAAAGTTCGATAATGAATGATGACGTTATATTAGGGCCAAAAGTGAAACAGTCCTTACAGCAAAATGCCTCCAGAAGTTTACAGTCCTAAGCATGGCGTGCTGTTGAAACTGTTCCTGATGCATACATCTGCCTGATTTCAGAGGAGGCTTAATTGTTCCACTTCTTTAAATCTTCTTTCATCTGTGCACGGCCGCAACACCAATGAGGCTCACGAGGGAAAGCGAGTGAGCTACACGTGAGATGTCAAAACATCTATCTTCTAAAATTACTGTGAGAAAAAACATGTGTGCTTTCGTATTTCCACCACAGTGTTAACAGGCGTGCTGGTTTTTTGTTGGAGTGAATAATCTGGTCTTCTGGAATAATCTGCACTGGTCACTCCACTTTATTGATATTTATATTTAAAAAGAGTGCAACACTGTAACAACTGCCACAAAAAACAAAAACTTTGGTACTGTTTAGTTTGTACTGCTGCTCATCTGCCCCCCCACATTCCTATTTAAGAGTTTCTTTATTTAATCACTAGTGTGCACATATATTATATACATATATATAATTTAGTCAGTTAACTGAAAATCTCTTTTTCTTTTTACTACATCTTATTAATATTTTGCTCTTTACCATTTTTCTATTTATTTTTTATTATTTTATTTTTTTCTACTGTACCATTGCTGAGTGACTGTCTTCTGCTCGTCAAATACATTTCATTGTGATGTTGACCCTGAGCTAACATGCATATGACAAATAAAACTGGTTGAACGACCACAGATTGAATCCTGCACAACGCACTTTTTAGATCCAACGAACAAAAGATGATTATGATTCACAATCAAGATAAATCAAATATTTCTGATTAAACAATAATCAGTATTGATTATAACCCAAACCTTCCCGGGATGTCCGTTTTTAAGAATTATACATTGTATTATTAAACCACAGTTATTGATTTGTTAATGTATAAGTCAATGACATGTTGCACCTGCAGAATATTTGATTCACTCGTATACTGCTGGGCATCTTTATCTGTATAAAGAAATAAAAATAACCTGCAAAAAAAAGTAAAGCATCCGTTGAAGGCTGCATTTACGTCACAGCGAAGCGGCAAAGGCTGTCCAGATTCAAAGATTCCCGTTCTCTGGATTTAAACGACAGATCATGAAGGCGTATCCTTTGTGGCCACCCCAACATTTAGGAGAAACCCTCAGACAGATGAAGCAAAGCTGTGCAGAAATAAACTTTTAAAAGTAGAGTGCTGTCCAGCAGAACAAATGCTGGCATAACGACGAATCTTAAAATGCTAAATGAAGTTAACGCAGTGAGTTTTCTAGCACAGCTAGGTCAACGCCAAACGTGCTCGAACGTTTTAGGACGGTTTGCACGTTTTGCTGAAAGAGTGTTCAACAAACACGGTCGTGGTCATGGTCCCGAATTTCATCCCATTTCCTGTTTTATTTTGGTAACGTCTTTCTATGTTCTTTGTTGTTTCCTCCTTTGTTGTCTGAAGTGCCCTCATTCTGTTTTAAGTGGCTCACTAGACTTTCTCTTTTGTTGTCATCAGCGATTAAAGGTGATGCTTTCTACCTGTAACGTGGTCCTCTCTCTAACAGTGACGACTGCTTTTGCCTGATGCCTGTAGCCTTTGCCCCAAGCAAGTCTTGGACTGTGTGTTTGAACTCAAACTTTTGCCCGCCCCTTGTTTGCTTCATTGGCTGCTTACACCTGGATTATAGACTCATGTGTAATAGTGCTGTCTGATCAGTGATCAGTGTACCTCTGTTAGTCTTCCTTGGTCTCTTGTGTTCTGGGGGCCTCTGGATGTCTGGAGCCTGGATCTCCTCCATACCTGCTTCATGCCCTGGAGGACGGGGCTGTGGCCCCCCCACACCCTCTAGCAGATATTATCATGAAGGAACCTTTAAAAACAAGCGCGTCCATGCTCACAGTGTGCACACGGGTGATCACACACACAAACTACACCCTTTTTGGCTCCTACCTCAGAGCACACTGTGTGCTGTCGATCTTACGTGCTGCACAATAATGTTTAATATTTACAGTTATAGTCACATAGATCATCGTGATGTTGTTTATTATGGTGCTCTTTTTTTTTCCTGCTTGTTTCTTTTTTCTTTCTCAACAGGTGATCCAGGTGATTGATGGATGTATTTTTCTGTCTGCTTATTTGTTGGTTTTGGTTTTTTTGCCCTTTATCCCCGTCCCTCTTCCCCCTGCTGTTTTTCTTTCCCTCTTTCTTTTTCCTCATTCAAGTCTGTCCCGTATCTAGCAAGTGAAAATAAAAATAAAATAAACAATAAAAAGGTTGAATCAAGAGAGAGCCAATAGGCTGGGATGGTCCATTGGTAAAGTAAATCCGCATCGTTCTTCACCTTTAGACAATAATTCTGATGGCAAAAAGGAGCCAAAACGGGACAGGCAAAATGAAAAAAAAGCTATGCTAATAAATCCCACCAGTTTCTTTTCTGTAAAATTGGTTTGTAAAATACATAAAAAAGTCGTTGATTAAATGTGAAGCATGAAATGAGCTCGCTCTTACAGACTAAGGACATCCAATTAGGAAAAACAGAGATGTCGCACATGGATGTCAAGATCTAATCAAAATGTTTCAGCTGTAGTTGCCATTAGGGTTGTTTCTAGCTTAACAGGCTGAGAAGCAGTCCATTAGCAGGTGAATCACTGCAGTGTCCCGGTCACACTCTCTCTTTCCTCTGAAAAATGACCGACGTGATACGGCAGGAAGGCTGACAGCTGTGTAAAGCGGCACACGCTTACACCTGTCCAGTCGCATCACCAGTCTGATTATTCTCCTAAAATAAACAGCAGCGCTCGCTGTAAAAGCGCTCTGCATCCACCTTGCATTTGTAACAGAGCCACAGTCCTTACAGATGTTTCCTACCTTGCATTCTAACTTTCACTCTCTTGTCGCCCTCGTCTATTTTTAACAAAGTGCCACACCTGGAGCCGCAGATGTTGCCACGACACAATAGAAACATCTGATTATTATTACTATTTAATATACCCTGAAGTATGTTTCAGCATCTTTGCAGCTGTATGCCGAATCTCACAAAATCAGAAAAGGTCATTTATTGGAGTTTTGATATTACAGACAAAAATCAATCGCTGCTGTCTGTCTAGTGCAGCCGTGCAGGTTGCTACTAGTTTTTCTATTTGGTATTTTTGGTGCTGTTTTCCTTTTCTGTTGCCTTTTCTTCAGAAATCTTAGTTTCTCCTCATGTGCTCTTTTTGCTGCTTTGTTCTTTTAGTTCTTGACTTTACAGTGGCAAGGTGAGGAATCTCCTCTAACCTCACGTGGACTGTGTGTGTGTGTGGTGTGTGTGTGTGTGTGTGTGTGTGTGGGTTGTGTGGTGTGTGTGGTGTGGTTTGAGGGAGTGGTGGGTTGCAGGTAAAGGTCAAAGCTGACAGCCTTTTAGCAACGCTGCCAACAGCTTACAGAGGAAAACACACAGACAGACGGGTGGATGGAGGAAGAAATGTGTGCAGAAACAGACACAGAGAATGAGCTGGATGGATGGGCGGAGGGAGGGAGAGACGGGATAAAGGTGTAGCTAAGTAGCTGGCCAGATGGATGATGAATGGAGAGGTGGAAGATGAGAATAAAGAGCAGGCAGACAAAGGATGGAGAGGGAACAACGGCTAATCTAAACAATTCAGTTGTAGGATGAACATTCAAAACTCATAAAGGTGTTAGAACGATGCCAGACACGCCCTTGTTGAAACAATCTCCAGCCGATGTTGCTGCTTTTGGCCTTGGACACTTACATCGCTGTTTGGTGTCTGGGTCATAGCTGAGACCCCGTTCTCCTCAGCACTGATGGTTTTTGACATGAAGGTCAGTTTGACACTGCTGAGGTGAAAGTGATCAAAACTGGATTTCCAGCTCCCAGGGCTCGATGTATAAAGCACTGGCCTTTATTATTTTGAAATTCATGTTAAGGTAATAAATATAATAATTAGTGAAATGGAATACACCCCTCTGCTTCTAGAGCTGAACATGTGTTTTAAAGCAGCACATTCGCAGGCTTCTACGTTCAAACCCACGCCCTCCTCTTCGCTGCCTCCATTTAAGTTCATTTGTTTTGCTATCAAGGATTTTGTAGCAGGGCACAAGTGAGCTACATCCCAGAAATGGCTCCCCAGAGTATTACAAAAGCAGGAGAACAGAGAACAAGATAACACCTCTAAAACCAGGAAAGATGATCAGGATGTATGAATGGAAAGGCGAGAACAAGGAAATATGAGGAGAGGAGTGATGCAGAAAGAAGGAAAAAGGTTGCACACGAAGAACAAGAGGAAGGAGAAATATCAAAGGCCAATGAGCTTGAGAGGAGAGGGAAGGGAAAAAAGATCATGCTTTAAAAATGACATATATCAGAGGTCTTGCTTGCCCAGTTTGCTTCTGTCTACACGTGTGTGTTCAGGATGAATGCACCTGCAGGACGGGGGGAGACAGATGAGAGGACCCTGAGCAAAGTGACATTGCATCCTTCCTCTGATCATCCGCTAGACTCAGGAGGCTCTTGGCGCGCACGCATACATGCACATACATTAACTACAACAGTATGGAGGGTGTTGGGGAAGAATCAGATGCCAGTCTGCAGGAATAATAAAGACAGGAACAAGTGGAACGAACGTCAGCTGCCTGAAACTTTCAGTTCTATGGCGTCAAACAGCAAAGTCCCTTCTGAGTCATGCAACATACAGAACAGGCCTTTACATATAGTACAGGTCAGTATTTCAGTCAGCGGACACAGGCTAGCACCGGTGCTGCTGGAATCCATCAAAAAATGATTTCAGCATCTCTCTCAGAACCTGAAAATTGCATATCCCAAAACAGCAGTGCAGCAAGGAACGAGCACCATCACAACACCTTAAAGGCTTGCTTTATCTTTAGTGCAGGTCCCTCTGCAGCCGCTTCTGGAATAGATACCCAGAAAAGTAATGTGAGTAACGTAGAACTGATAACTCGGCACGATTCTGGAGTCCGCAGATAAGATTGCAAAGACCACTTGTGAACACATATTTTCGTATGTTTCTTGAGATATAATCGCGTTAGGGTGTTAACATTAAAAGCGACTTTCTTTCCCAGTTGTTCCTTTATCCCCTCACCTGGAGCTTAACTCCCACTGGCCGCCTGTTAAAGAAGGACTCCCAGATTAGATCAGAGCCCGTATTCTTCAGTATCTGTGAGTCATGCTCCGGAGGGCTTCCAAAATGTTTGAGTGCAGCCAAAAATCTTTGTTCACCAGAGTGAAAGGAATTAATGAATCTTCCAAATCACTTTAAGGAAGAGAGGAACTTTTCTCATCACTTGCTTGAAAGTGAGATGTCAGTATTATATCAGTTATCATATCTGTCACACACATATTAGAGAGATACAATCTGATAAAAGCAAGATGGTTCAGTGATTAAATCAAGAATAATGCTTGACTTTGGTATTTCCACGTCTTACAGATGCTAACTGTGATTTTTATGGTTTGTTTTTGGAGCACACAGAAAAATCCTGATGTCACATCAGAAAACACAGGAAATGAATAAAGTGCATGTTTTGTCTTTTAAACTGTAGGACCTCGTTTGTTGCATATGTTAAACAAATTGAAGCTTATCTGTAGAAGATCTGTCTGTTTCTGTTCCTCCTGATATTATGGGCTTGCTGCTGCTCAGTTTGATGTTCTCCTTAAACACTGAACGATTCTCTCTCCTCCCTGCCTTCTCTAAGCCAATCATTTGTCCTTTAACTTACAATTGTGATGTCACTCTGTCTCCCTAAAATTATGAACCCTATTCCAAAAGATAACTTTACTAAAACGCGTCATTACTTGTGAACATTTATTCCTTTATTGGTGTTGTAAGACATGTGTTGTTCCAGTCAATTAAATTCAACTTTATTTATACAGCGCCAAATCACAACAACAGTTGCCTCAAGGTGCTTTATATTGTAAGGTAGACCCGACAATAATACATACAGAGAAAACCCAACAATCATATGAGCCCTTATGAGCAGCACTTTGGCGACAGCGGGAAGGAAAAACTCCCTTTTAACAGGAAGAAACCTCCGGCAGAACCAGGCTCGGGGAGGGGCGGGGCCATCTGCTGTGATTTGGTTGGGGTGAGAGGAAGACAGGATAAAGACATGCTGTTGTCTGTCAAACTTAGGAATCAAAATCAGCCTCATACTGAGTGACTGGCTTACCTGAAACACCACGCATTAATTAACGTTAGCTACTTCAGCTGTACTGTAAAGTATAAGACATACACTCAGTGAAACCTTGTGTAACAGCCTCCCATCAGTGTCTTTGAATAGAAGCTTCAAAAGTCCAAGACGGACCCAGTTCATGAGCCGGAGCTGGAGAGCAGCAGGATGCTCGGCAGACAGCAGAGCCTTCTTTAAGCCCCAGCTCTTATTATCAGAACAATCATTTCCAACATGATTAGGTTAACATTTCAGGTCATAATGATGTTTTTCATGCCAGGCTCAATTGGAGCCAGGAACATTTTTAGAGGTAGCATTCACAGCCATCAGTGGCACTTTAAGGTGGACTTTAGCATCATAGTGCAGGTTTGGCTGCTTCTTGTATCGCCCCGGTGTTAATAGCAGTTCTGCACTGACTAATTTGAGACAAATGTCATGACACACCTGAAATCTTGCAATACAGTCAGGTCAGTGGTTTGAGACTGTGACACCACCACCAGTTCTTTATGCCACACATGGACCATTTAAACTGTTTCAGTCAAACAATGACGTTGTTCCTTTACCACAGAGGGTTAAGCCCCTCCACAATATGACTGGAACCCACAGACAGAGCGTTTCACATAAGGTGGAAAAATATTGTTCTTCCACTAGAATACCCACTAATTCAGATTCTGTTGTACCTGCATTGCAAATATTTGTAAGTACATAAAAGTACACCCTGTTTTCAGGACACATACACAGTGAAACTCTACGTTACATCTGGGGGGATTACAAGTGAAATCACCGGCTGCATTATGAAGCGCTACCAAATGTTCTATATGGTCTAGATCAGTCATCACCTCCTGAAATGTGACACGTTAGTCCTGTCGCTCACCGGCTGGTGTGAATAAAGCTCCCATATGTCTTTGAAGAGAATGGAGAAATATCCTAGGCTGATGAGAATCCCTTTAGCTCGGTGCCTGTAACACTTACACTGAGAATATGAGATGCTGACAGGTAATACTGTGCAACTGTATGGCTTCAGATCATGGAGTAAAACCAGACAAGCTTTCACAGAGAGGAGAAACAGCAAAGACACGATACAGTCAGAGTTTAGGTCAAATGTTCCAAATTTCAACCGTTTTTTTAATCATTCTGTCACAACCCACAGCAAATAACCATCATTAATTCAGTTTCTAATCCGAACTCTAAAAGGATGTTTGCTGCAGAAGTGTGCACCCTCACATCTGTAATAAGAAGAACTGCAATTCATAAATAATGTGTGAGTCATCTTCCATTCAACATCAAGGCTGAATAGATGAATTATGTGGTTTTTCATAGCCAGACTCTTTGAAAATAAATGACCATTAGTTCTGATATTTCACTGGCTAAATTCTAAGAAATAGATGGGTGAGTTATGAAAGATATGTTTAATTAAAAGTTTCAAGTTTGGAAAATTCTGCCAATAGTTCTAACCTTTACACCACCAGTAACATTTTGTCATCTTATATTTGGTTATTCTTCTTGTTAATTCACTCTGTGCTCCGGGAGCCATTCCATTATGTATGGAACAATGAATTAGGAGGCAGAAAAGCCAGGCCACTACACCACTTCCCTCAGAGATAGCAGAGTCTGCACTAAGCATGTCGTAGTACACGTCTTAGTACACACTCATACTACCTACGAATATAAACTTCAGGAAAAACACAGAACGTTCATTCCTGCTTGGAGTTTCCAGTGCACTGACTGACGGCATCATCCACTGACAACATACCTGCTGAGAAGCAATGCTCACGCTGCTGGGATAGTTTACAGGACGTCTGTGCCACTGTGGGTTAGAAGTCCGCATTGGAAGAACGTGAAGGGGGACGAGAACAGCAGGATGGTGTGTGCTTTGTGGTCGACACAGCCGCTGAAGGAACAACAAGAACGGCTGAGATAAGCTCCCCTAACCCAAGGAAGCTTGAGGAAGACACACGCGACACCCACAGGCAGGTGACAGAGAGGGTTTTTTCTGGGGAGGGGGGGTTTGGCCTGTCCCGTTTGGCTCTTTTGCCATCAGAGTTATTGTCTAAAGGTGAAGAAAGATGCCCAACGGATTTAGTTTACCAAATGGACCATCCCAACCTTGCCGTAATGGTCTATTTGATTCACCTTTTATTGTTTATTTTATTTCATTTTCACTTGCTAAACACGGGACAGACTTGACTGGGGAAAAGAAAGAGGAGAAAGAAAGAGGGAAAGAAAAACAGCGGGGAAGAGGGACGGGGATAAAGGGCAAAAAACAAAAACCAACAAAATAAGCAGACAAAAAATACATCCATCAACAGGTGATCACCTGTTGAGAAAGAAAAAAGAGAAAACAAGCAGAAGAAAACGAGAGCAATACAATAAACAACATCACAATGATATATGTGAATATGACAGTAAATACTAAATATTAAACATTATTGTGCAGCACATAAGATCAACAGAACACAGTGTGCTTTGAGGTAGGAGCCAAAAAGTGTGTAGTTTGTGGGTGTGATCACCCGTGTGTACACCTGTGAGCATGGACGCGCTTGTTTTTAAAAGGTTCCTTCATGTAATGATCTGCTAGAGGGTGTGGGGGGGCCACAGCCCCGTCCTCCAGGGCATGAAGCAGGTATGGAGGAGATCAAAACTCCAGACATCCAGAGGCCCCCAGAACACAAGAGACCAAGGAAGACCAACAGAGGGGCAGCCGCGCCACTGTCCCAGAAAGAGCTGAGGAGAGTCCCAGATGAGGGCTCACTCAGCAGCCGCGGAGCAGAAGCCAGGGGGGGTTGCAGTGACGCGCCCGTGAGCTCTGCCGGCAGCCAGCTGTGCCTGAGTGACCGAGCCCCAGGCCGAGAGGCCGGGGGCACCCCACCTCCGAAGTGGCCCGAGCGAGCCCCAGGCTCCAGACCCCAACAAGCAGCCGCCAAGGAGTGAGCCGGTGTGTACCCGGACGCCCATTCCCGGACACAAAGAACCACCAACGCACCGATGTCTGAGGGAGTCCGCCACTGGCAGGGGAAGGGGGGGGGGCATAGGCCTCCATACCTTGGAGGGCCTGAGATGTCCCCAGAGAGGTGGCGTCTGATACCCAACCTGACAAATACTCCAAATGACTTTTGTGGAGCAGCTTTATAACTCTGCCTGTTCTGAAACTTTTCTTTGTTTCCTCAAAAAGAATCTATGACAGCGTAACGTAAGCATGAAAATATATTCCTTCTAATAAGCTGAAAACACAGTTTGACTGAAAGATTCTGATTTTTTTCTCATCTGTAAATAAACTCGGTGACATTTTCTCAGGATAAGGACCAGAAATAGGAAAAAAACATATTGGTATTGGTTCTGATCTCTGTCAGTAATTCAAATGGAAAATACAGAATATTAAATTTTGTTACAACACAGGATTCAAAAGTGTGTTATACAGTCAGAACAGTTTATCTCTCTGTCATTGTTATTCAAGTATTTTTACCTGACAGCAAAAAAGCACATTTCTAATTATCACAGGTCTTTGCACGTGTAAGCCCACAGATGTGTTCATGGGTTACAGGAAAAGTCACCTCTGAAATCTTTGTGCACAATATGTTTTTAACTTCACAGGACATTATTACACACATCTGTCTGGGATCTGCAGCTGTGTTTAAGATTCTTCCAGCAATATTTAAACAGACATTATGGAATCACCACACGCTGATGAGATTATGTTTCACATGAGATTTTGCTTTTGGTTGATTTAGTTTTGAATAACATAGCTGCAAGGAAGAGTAAGGTAAAATGAGATGCTAGGTGACATGGTCAACCCCGTTTACCTGAGTCATTGTAGACGATCTTCTACACAGAAGACTGTCAGTGCACGGTGGAAGTGAGCACTCAGAGATCTTTTATGCTGTTAAATAATTGGTAACACCTTTTTAGCTGAATTCTGATGAAGTCCGGCGTCATGATGTCAAAAAAGAAAAAAACGAACAGAATTAGCCAAGTGTGAAAATTAATTTTTTACTATTTCTAATACACGCTTGTTCAGGCATGGGGTATTACCATGGCAACGGCCAAATCAGTTACGGTGGTCTTTGCTATTCCCTGCAAGATGGTAACATTCCTCTTGTATGTAGCAAAAATGAAAGTAGACATACATCCATAAAAAAAACATGAAAATAGCTTATAGAGACTTTTAAACTATATTTTTATATAAGACTGCTGCCTCTCCCCACCGCAGGGAAAAGGGTAACACCACCTGGGTCTGGGTGCAGTTCCCCCCTCCAGGGGCAAGGGTACCTAGACCCGGTTCGTAGAGTACGCTTGGGGAGTGTGACCGTGTGTACAGCGTCTCTTTATGTCTGTCTCCACGTTGGTTGAGTGTGGAGTAAGTGCATATGAGAGCATGAGGGTGGGAATGGATGTTTGTATCTGTGTGTGCCTGTTTGCCTGTGTCTATATGTCAGGTTGGGTATCAGACGCCACCTCTCTGGGGACATCTCAGGCCCTCCAAGGTTTGGAGGCCTATCTCCCACCACCACCACTTCCCCTGCCAGTGGCGGACTCCCTCAGACATCGGTGCGTTGGTGGTTCTTTGTGTCTGGGGGTGGGCGTCCGGGTACACACCGGCTCACTCCTTGGCGGCTGCTTGTTGGGGTCTGGAGCCTGGGGCTCGCTCGGGCCACTTCGGAGGTGGGGTGCCCCCGGCCTCTCGGCCTGGGGCTCGGTCACTCAGGCACAGCTGGCTGCCGGCGGAGCTCACGGGCGCGTCACTGCAACTCCCCCTGGCTTCTGCTCCGCGGCTGCTGAGTGAGCCCTCATCTGGGACTCTCCTCAGCTCTTTCTGGGACAGTGGCGCGGCTGCCCCTCTGTTGGTCTTCCTTGGTCTCTTGTGTTCTGGGGGCCTCTGGATGTCTGGAGTTTTGATCTCCTCCATACCTGCTTCATGCCCTGGAGGACGGGGCTGTGGCTCCCCACACTCCCTAGCAGATCGTTACATGGAGAAACCTTTGGAATGCAAGCATGCTGATCCACACAGGTATGCACACAGGTGTACACACGGGTATTCACAGACGCGGACTAAAGCTTTCTTGGCTGCTGCCTCAAAGCACATTGTGCGCTGTCTATCTTGCGTGCTGCACAATATCGTTTATTATTTAGTATCTACTGATATCTACTGCTAGCTAGTTTATTGTGATGGTGCCGTTTTTTTTATTATGTTGCTCTTTGTTGTTTGCTTTCTCTTCTGTTTTTTTTCTCCATACAGGTGACCCAGGTGTTTTGGTTTTTTTTTTTTGGTTTTTTTTCTTTCTTCCCCCCCTTCTCACCGTCTCTTCTCCCCTTTGGTTTTCTTTCTCTCCCTCTCTTTCTTTCATTCTTTCTCCCTGTCCTTTCCCCCAGTCATGTCTGTCCCGTTTGTAGCAACTGAAAATAAAATAAATTCATAATTATAATAAAGGTCAATCAAATGGACCAATATGGCAAGGCCATGATGATCCACTTGGTAAAATAAATCCGCTTGGCATCTTTCTTGGCCTTAAGAAAACAATTCTGATGGCTAAAGATCCAAACGGGACACAAAAAAAAAAAAAAAAAAAAAAAACTATATTTTTATATTTTTATATTTTGTTGCAACATTCTTTTTAAATATAGAAATATAGAAAGTTACAAAAGTTCTGTTCTGTGAGAAAAAAAGACACATCTGTATAATCTTTAAGTGTCTTATTTAAATCATTAGACAACTCAACCCCTGCCTGCTCATCACTGCCTGCTGAAGGCTCCGGCTGCTGGACTGGGGTTGGCAAATGCTCAGCTTTAACTCCACTCTGGGTTCTTTGGTAACTTTGTAAGCAGATTTTTACGTTTTTTAATACCTGCTCAACAACTGTCCAGTGTGACAGATGGCCCCGCCCCTCCCTGAGCCTGGTTCTGCTGCAGGTTTCTTCCTGTTAAAAGGGAGTTTTTCCTTCCCACTGTCACCAAAGTGCTTGCTCATAGGGGTCATATGATTGTTGGGTTTTTCTCTGTATGTATTATTTTAGGGTCTACCTTACAATATAAAGCACCTTCAATTCAGTTCAATATAAAGAATTGAACGTCTTGATGCATTCTCAATCATCCAGGTAAGTAAATCTCAAAAAGATTGCAGATGCTGAGATTGCAGCCATTCCCCAACTCTCTGTGAATGGTACTCATGGCCATTGATCAGTGGGCCTGGATCAGTGGTTGTTGATCAATGGTCATGAGAATTTGCATAATTATGATGAAGGAACTGACCTCCCAGCCCTTTGTTCCTTCAGTGGGCTGGTTTCAGTCATTATGCAAATGTACTGTTTATAAGGTTGGGTAAACCTGCAGTCAGCTGAGACTGAAGACGTCACTTGAACGATGACGAAACGTTTCTCCCACTGAAAACGCTAAGTCCAGATGAACAAAATCAACTTTTTGAAATAAAGAATTGAACTGAATTTAATCACCAAAGTGGCTGCCGGAGCGGCAATGTCAGATATTTCAGTTCTTGAGAGCACCAATTTTCTTCTAGAGGGAAGTCTTTGGACTCTGGAGCCAAAAGGACTCTGGAGCCTCTGGAGGGACTAAAAGCACCTTGCCCCCATCTTAATGAATATACATTGCTGCTGCCTATCTTGGCCAGGTCTCCCTTGAAAAAGAGGTTTTTAATCTCAATGGGATCTTCCTGGTTAAATAAAGGTTAGAGAAATACACTGTTACAGCACTGAGCAAATGTGGTGCTAATTTACATTAAAACAAAATCCTAAAAAAACAGTAATATTCGGCAGCTGGGGCACCAAAATAATACGATAAAATCACAGAAAGTAACTTTCCCATGAAAATACGGTTATTTTCAGTAATGACAATACAGTTTGTTGCCCTAATTTTACATGGGATTTTGCCTTTTTCAAGTGCTTTTAAACATTAAATTAGGAACAATTTTACGTGATTAAACAATGAAATTACCTATAAAAAAGGTCAATGAATGCAGCACTATGAATAATAATACTTAAATGTACAGAAATATACAGTTAACAGTTGGTTTAAATAACAATGGATTGATTCATATTCCACTTTATAATTCCCCTCTGCCCATCACCAGTAGGTGAAGTGTCTTGCCCAAGGACACAACGACCGAGAGTGTCCGAGCCGGGCTCGAACCGGCAACCTTCTGATTACAAGGCGAACTGCCAACTCTTGAGCCATGATCGCCCTAAATAGCAATAATAATAATAATGATTATTTGATATAACAAAAGTTTATACGAATCATTTTATATATTTTTCCATAGCATTACATTTGAATTGAACAGTTCAATCTTTCAAATAACGGACAGATATTTGTGCAATCATGATGCATTTGTGAATGTATTTTAACAATCTAAATATGTACAGATAGATACATTTAACAAACAAGAAAATTAAGTTTTATTACATTTACATTGATTTTACGTTAATTTACATTTGAAATGTAAAATCACAGTCTATTTATGTAAATTTAATGATGTTCTAGAAGAACAGTACAAAACTGTAAAATACTTTTATATTACAATTTTTTTTACTGTGTAGGAATACAGTAAGTCAAAAACACCCACTAGCCATATATGGGTACATTTTACTATGGTGACACCATTAACACTCTACATGTTTGCACTGCTGAACTGGGTGATGTTGTAACAAACCTTTTGGGTTATAGCACCACTAGGGGGGGTTGCCCAACTATTGTAGTAGCTATGGGGGTCTCCTAGTGGGTGTGTGAGTTGTTAGCGGCAGCCATTCCATGCTGCTCATGTTCCATGCTCCAAGAAAGCACCTTACTTACTGTTGTGACAAGCTGGCGCTGGCGGTACCAATCCCCGCGTATGTAGGTTCGGACGAGTACAGCCGAGGAGACCTGGCTTATAAAGTGTAATGTTGCTGACGGCGAATAAAGGTCTGTTATTGGATTTAACCGACTGGCTCCGTGTTATCCGGCTAACCTCCACACCACATGCCCGCTGGACCTGCTAGCCGCTCCTTCCTCGCCAGACTGCTGTTACAAAGTGGCGCCCGAACATTGTTCTCTGGATCTTCATCGTCATCCGGACCGACAGACGGTGGGCTCGGATGTTTTTTCCGTGTTTTTCAACGATCGACACTTCGGCAGAGGTGGCGTGTTTTTTTTCTCTTCGTCTGGCTGTATTGGCCGGGCCGATAGGACCCCGTGAAGGAGCCGACCCCCCCGGGATTTCAACGATATTTGCAGGCATGGAAGAGCGCCGACCCATCGCTTGACACGCTCGCCTGCGAGGGGGAGTACTCCGTGAGTAACTGTACGGTCCGTCGGACCGCTAACTCAGTGCTATTGGACCGTTACGACATCGGCGGTGCTAAAGCTAAGGCTAACGCTACAGTGACTTTGACTCAGTGTTCATTCAGAGGGACGTTTTGTTTTGTGTGAAGCATCAGAGTGTGCACGGACGCTCTCTGTCTGATGGATATTAACGCTTAGGTACTCTGTGGGAACGCTCTTTCACTTTGCCATAACTTTTGTGAGACAGAGAGTGGTTTCGGCCGTACTTTTGAAATGGCGTCCCACCCAGACACAGGCAGCGAGGGAGACGGCTGCGACTCAGATGCTGAAGCTCCCAGCCTGACTAAGTACATCATCCCTCGCTCTACCCCTCATGACCTCAATCTTAAGGTGGAAAGCTTGCAAGAAGAGGTGGAGAAACTGCGAGTCTGCTTGCACGATTCGCTGGAGCTACAAAAGAGCCTTCTGAAGCACTTGGATGGTGGCGCGAGAGGGGAACCGGGGGAGCAAACATCTCCTCAGAGAACCCCCAACCCGGTGGCTTTTTCCACGCCATTCACACAAAAAGGGATTAACACAGAGCCCCCTCCGCTTCTCCAGCGTCAGTCGGCGGAACTCTGCAATACATCGAGGATGATCGCCGCAGCGCTGCACCAGGCCAAGCTGGAGCCCCCAGTGTTCGCTGGTGACGATGGAGTGTCACCGGAGGAGTGGCTCCAATCAGTGGATAGCTACAGATCGTCGCTGCGCCTAACCGACTCGCAGGTTCTGAGTGAGCTCCCTCACTTCCTCAAGGGAGAGCCCAGTAAATGGTTTAGGGCCCTCAGCTCTCACATTACTACATGGGCACATTTTTACCAACTTTTTGAATCAGTGTTTGTGTCAGCTGATAACCAAGAGCACGTTTGGCGGGGCATCCTCGATCGCGTCCAATCACTAGAGGAACCCCTCCCAACGTTTGTAGCTCACATGCTCGGTGAGTTTAATAAGCTAAGGTGCCCGCCGCCGGAGCATGAACAGATCGAGCTCATATGTAAACATTCATTGGAGAAATATCGGGTTGCGTTGTACGGTACGCCGGTCCCGTCGGTTATGGACCTACTGCTTCGCGCGCACGAGCTCCACACAGCCTTAGGTCCAGTCGGCCGCTCAACCCCTACTTCATCCCCTAGTGTTGCAGGCGCGAGAGAACCACATTGTTTTAAATGCTCCCGCCCGGGGTTTACCACACGCACGTGCCCAAGTTGCACCTGGGTTGCCCCAAAAGAACGAGGTGCTGCCAGACCCAGGGCAACCTCCCACCGACCTCTCCCAGGCCCACCACCGGGCCTGGAACCGGCCGATGCTGAGGGGCTGGATTCACTGCCGGCAGCTCGTGCGGCCAGTCAGCAGTCGGGAAACCCCCGGGGGGGGGAGGACGTTTCAATGAGGCAGCCCTCCCCCCATTCGCAAAGTATGCCTCGCCCGCATGATGCCCACCAGATTGTGCAAGGCATTGTGGGGCACATGGAAGATGTAGAGTCTGGAGCACACTGGAACACTCCATTGAAAGCCAAAATTAACTTCAACTCGGTGGCAGTGAACGCTACGCTAGATACGGGGGCATCCCTGTCTGCTGTGCGGGCTGAACTCATTTTGGAGAACAACTTGTCTCCCAACAGGACCCACCAGTGGATGGGTCCACCGGTGAGCCTAGTAGACGGTGCTCGCTGTCTCCCGGAGGGTGTTACATGGCTGCCCATAGGGTTCTTGAACAAAAGGTTTTATCACCGGTTTGCTGTCATCCGCAACTTGTCATCCCCCTTTGTCTTAGGGATGGACTTTATGAGCAGGGCCTCTTTGACAATCCACATCCCCTCAAGAACCGTAGTTATGGACGACAGTCCATGCACAGGCGCGGATGAAGAGGAGGGTTGCTCAGTTGATCTGTTGAGCGATGATAATGTCATTATGACGCTTGACATGGTAGAGCCCTCGCTGGAGACCAAAGCTCTGGAGGCAAACCTAACAGATAATCAGAGAGAACTATTAGTTGTCCTCCTTGAACAATTTAGCTGCATGTTTGATGGTCATTTGGGCCGCACGTCTTTAACTGAACATGTGATCGACACGGGAGATGCGAGGCCTATTAACCTCCCCCCATACCGCACCTCCCCTGCAAAGAAACAACTCATTGAAGAGCAGGTCCAGAAAATGCTGGAGGATGGCATAATTGAACCGTCCATGAGCCCCTGGGCCGCACCTGTCGTGATTGTTAACAGGTTGGGCGCTGACCCACGGTTCTGTGTGGACTTTAGGGGGCTGAACCAGGTGACTCGGAAGGACTCATACCCCTTACCGCGGGTCGATGAGTCTCTCGACTTCCTAGCGAGAGGTCGATTCATTTCAACATTGGACCTGGCGAGGGGTTACTGGCAGGTGCCGGTTTCAGGGGACTCACGTCCTAAAACAGCCTTTGTTTCCCATTGTGGGCTGTTTCAGTTTCGCGTGCTCCCTTTCGGCCTCTGCAACGCACCAGCCACCTTTCAGAGGCTGATGCACAACGTCCTCAGCGGCCTTGTTTACAAGACATGTGCTGTATATCTGGACGACATCGTGGTTGTGTCCCCTACCTTCGAACAGCATTTGTTGGACCTGCGGGAGGTCCTTGAGAGACTTAGGTCTGCGGGTCTCTCGTTGAAGCTTAAGAAATGCCAGTTCTGCCTGAAGGAGCTCACCTTCCTGGGCTACCGGGTTACCCCGGATGGCATTAAACCGGACGATGACAAAATCAAGGCTGTGATGCAGTTCAGAACTCCGTCCTCAATGAAACAGGTGCGGCAGTTTCTCGGTCTGACGGGATACTACCGCAGATTCGTAAAGGAATATGCTCGCCATGCAGAACCTCTGCACGCCCTGACAAGGAAGGATGTTACCTTTCAGTGGGATGACAGGTGTCAGGAGTCCATGGACTTCCTGAAACAGAGCATTGCGACAGCGCCTGTCCTGTCACTCCCTGACTTTTCCCGCCCTTTCTTCATCCATACGGATGCATGTGACCTTGGCTTGGGGGCGGCCTTAATGCAGAAGGATGCAGAGGGTAGGGAAGTAGCGGTCGCTTACGCGAGTCGAGCTCTTCACAAGGCAGAGAAACCATACTCTACGCCAGAAAAGGAGTGTCTGGCCGTGATTTGGGCTTTAGAACACTTTCGTCCCTATGTGGAAGGGCTTCATGTGACGGTCTTGACTGACCACAACAGCCTTAAGTGGCTGATGTCACGCCCAAACCCTACTGGCCGGTTGGCGCGGTGGTCCCTGCGCTTGCAGGACTTTGACTTTACCATCGTACATAAGGCGGGGGTGCACAACAGGGTGCCAGACGCTCTGTCTCGCAACCCACTACCTGCACCAGAGGGTCCTCCTATTGAAATCTTGCCGGAGCATGCTGTCATGTGGGGCATGGATCTTCGTGCCCAGCCTCCCCTTTTGTTAGAGGACCGAACACAACTAAGGCAGCTGCAGTTAGATGACCCAGGTGCAGGTCCGAAGCTCCGAGACCTGGAGTGTTCCCCCAATCTGGGTTCGGACGCCAGTCCTTCACCGTCCTTGGTGGTCAATGACGGCCTACTGTATTACCGAGGCCCGAAACATAAGCGCAATCTTCGCCCCCAGGAGGAGCTGAAGCTGTATGCTCCTACGGCTCTCCGGGGTACCCTGTGCGGTTATTATCATGACCACCCTACAGCAGGTCACCTGGGGATTGCTAAGACACTAGCGAGAATGCAGTCTAGGTTTTACTGGCCCAAGATGGCATCGGAAGTTAAACGCTACGTCTTGTCGTGCCCAGTATGTCAACTCACAAAACCCAGTCAAAGAAAGCCAGCGGGCTTCATGGTCCCCATTTCGCCCCAGCGACCCTGGGAATACGCAGGGGTCGATTTTGTCGGACCACTACCTCGCACCGCTTCGGGGAACTCGTACATACTGGTCTTCGTAGACTATTTCTCCAAGTGGATCGAAGTGTGTGCGGTTCGGGATGCGACGGCTCGAGTGGCAGCCAGTAAGTTCATTAACGAGGTATTTGCTAGGCATGGGGCCCCTAGGTACCTTATTTCGGACAGGGGCTCACCTTTTGTCAGTGAGCTGTTTGATTCTGTTCTCTCCACTCTTGGGTCCACCCACCGCCTCACGACGGCGTATCATCCGCAAACTAATGCGACCGAAAGAGTGAACAGAACTCTCAAAACGGCCATCCGCGCATATGTGGGCGATAAGCACGCGTCGTGGGATAAGTTCATGTCCCAAATCTGTTTCGCGCTGCGCTCGGCCCCCCATGAGAGTACAGGACTCAGCCCTGCTATGATGTTGTATGGTAGGGAGCTGGAGACACCCCTTGACTTGCTTACTAAGCCGTCCGGGGAGAGCGAGGAGTCATCCATGCCCTATCCGGAGACCCTTAAAGCGTCGCTTCAGGAGGCCCACGATCGGGCCAGGGAGACACTGGCTCGCAGCCATGCTAGGCAGAAACGCTACTACGACCTGAGACGCCGGCCGATGACCTACGCAGTCGGAGACTTGGTGAAAGTCAAAGCTCATCATCGATCGGACGCTCAATCTTGCTTCACGGCCAAGCTGGCACCCTTGTTTACAGGGCCCCTCCAGGTTACTCAGAAGCTTGGGGAGGTCAACTACAGATTAGCCAAGATTGACACTGGTGAAGACGCAGGAGTCTTCCACGTCGTGAACGTTCAGCCATTTTACTCCTGGGACTCCACATCTCCTTCAGGGCACCAGACTTTGGCCCAGGAGAGCCTGGATGAGACTGAAACGGGGGAACAGCCCTCATTCCCGAGTTCAGGGGATATCGAAGCAGGCGGGCACCCCACCGAGGGCGCCTCTGAGTCGCCACCGGCCGAGGGGGAACACTATCATTTGAGACCCCGCCGGTGCCCCAGAATCACTGAGGGTTGGACTGCTACCAGGTGGACTAACCGTCATCATACGGACAGACTCAATGTTGACTGAGGGTTGGTTTCATACATGTACATGCTGTAATTGTTCTGTTCATAAGGGGTGATTACTTGTTCTGTTCCACTGAGCCCTCGTCATCGTGGCCCGTGAGAGCCTTTGTTTGGTTTTCTGTTGTACTGATTTGAGTGACCGGTTGTGTTGTATGTCTGACTGTTTCCCTTGTCTATGACCATCTCTGGAAGATGGATTGGCAGTAATACTGCATGTTCTGTATTGTTTGCTTCAAGCACTAATTTTGTTTATTGACTGTACCAATGTTTAAGGTACGGGTGTCTAACAATTCCTCCACAACCTGCTTAGTACCTAATGTAACTATGTATAGTGAAGAAGGGTAGCGGGAGGAGGGTCACCTGGGTCCGGCTGAGGACAGCCTGCGAATTGCCGGGGGGGTGATGTAACAAACCTTTTGGGTTATAGCACCACTAGGGGGGGTTGCCCAACTATTGTAGTAGCTATGGGGGTCTCCTAGTGGGTGTGTGAGTTGTTAGCGGCAGCCATTCCATGCTGCTCATGTTCCATGCTCCAAGAAAGCACCTTACTTACTGTTGTGACAAGCTGGCGCTGGCGGTACCAATCCCCGCGTATGTAGGTTCGGACGAGTACAGCCGAGGAGACCTGGCTTATAAAGTGTAATGTTGCTGACGGCGAATAAAGGTCTGTTATTGGATTTAACCGACTGGCTCCGTGTTATCCGGCTAACCTCCACACCACATGCCCGCTGGACCTGCTAGCCGCTCCTTCCTCGCCAGACTGCTGTTACAATGTGTTTCCTGGTTCAGCTGTTCAGAAAAAGCAAATGTTACCATTATAAAAATCTCTTGTAGCTTTTTTAAGGATACACATACTTTGTGCCACACCTGTCTTTTAATGCCTCTGATACCACCCACTGAGCTCTTTAGGCTGAATTATTTTTTTCATTGAGGAAAACATTGATGAGTGGCCACAACAAGAGATCTAATTATTGAACACATCAGAGAAGGTCTGGAACAAGGTTAGGCCTCACTGGAGCCAAAATATCAAAATTATAGGAAATGAGCTTGGCTTACTGTGACATGCAGTTCATAAGAATACAAAAGCCACAGAATGAAATCAGCTAATCAGCGTAAACTGCTGCGATTGAAATTAGTTTGATCACACGTCTGCACATCAGCCAGTAGAGACTTTGTATCTGTGGAGTATGAATAGGTAATAAAACTGAATTGTTTGATACTGTCCGTGTGTGTGTGTGTGTGTGTGTGTGTCTGTGTGTGTCTGTGTGTCTGTGTGTGTGTGTGTGTGTGTGTGTGAGAGAGAGAGAGAGAGAGAGAGAGAGAGAGAGAGAAAATGAAGATTTGTTCTGCCTCCTCCTGTCAAGCAGGTCTTTGATCAATCATTGTGCTTGGTGACAGTTGCCATGACAGTTAGTCACATGATCAGAGAGTGTTACAGGTGTGTGTGTGTGTGTGTGTGTGTGTGTGTGTGTGTGTGTGTGTGTGTGTGTCAGCACTGAAACCCTGAAGCATGACCTTGTACAGTACACATACACACACATAAATCACCATTATCACTCTCCTTCTAGACTGAACACACACACACTTACTGTACAGATGCAAATACAGCTGTGGAGTAAATCGGCATGGCCCAAACACACATGTGCGCTCACACAAAGATCTATAGAGAACTTATTAGTAATGAACATCAGTCAAGTAAAACCTGTTGGGTGGATGTGCAGAGGACAGAGCAGAAAGGAAACTGTGAACCCTTGACCCTACAGTAAAGACATCAGGTGACATTAGAGTGGCCTGGTTTGGATCCACTCGTCTCCTGATTTGAAACAGTCACTGCCAATCTGTTTCTGATTGACCACTTTCATCCTGTGATAAAACATTTCTACCACAACAGGAGTTAACATGTCCAGCATAATAAAGCCCCATCTAAAGGGCACGAGGCATCACCTAACAGTCTGATAAATGTGAAAGCTTTGACAGTCATCATCACTTCAATCCAGTTGACGGCTTATGGACCAATGTGCTTTACATCACCATCATCAAAACGAGGAAGAAATATCTTGTTGATTATATCTGTGAAGGTTCTCAGTCATCCAGATCATCGTAAATGGCCTGTATTTGTACAGCGCTTTACTAGCCCGTATGGACCCCAAAGCGCTTTACACATCCAGTCATCCTTCACACACACTGGTGATGGCAGCTACATTGTAGCCACAGCCGCCCTGGGGCGCACTGACAGAGGCGAGGCTGCCGGACACTGGGCCCTCTGACCACCACCAGTAGGTAACGGGTGAAGTGTCTTGCCCAAGGACACAACGACCGAGACTGTCGAACCGGCAACCTTCTGATTACAAGGCGAACTCCCAACTCTTGAGCCACGATCGCCCCTTGGAAGTAAAAGCGTCTGGACTTCTTTAATTAAGTTGCTTGAAGACATTTAATCCGAGAAGCTTCTTCAGTTCTATTAGCGACTGGTGGAGAGTCCCAGATTTAAGCCCTCTGGGAGTGTTCCCCCAGGGTCATGGACCCCCTATTTATCCACTACCTAATCACATGAGCCGACGTGTGGTCACAATCAGCCAAGGTTTTGGGTGGACCTGTTGTGAGACTTAGCCCCACCCTATCATGTGATTTCCTGAGGTCAAACGGCCCAGGATGTGAGTGGGCTTTAAGGTGTCTGGGAAGGATCTCAAAACTGGATTATAGATGGCAGACAGTTGTGTCGTAAGCCCCGCCCTCTGGCTGTTACACTGACATCTCTCAACAAGAAGGTTCTACCTCCAGCTAGGGCTCCTCCTCCTTGGGTTTTACGTGTGCTCACCTGTCTTGCCTGGGTTTGTTAGGTCACTTGCAAGGGCGATCGTGGCTCAAGAGCTGGGCATTCGTCTTGTAATCGGAAGGTTGCTGGTTCGAGCCCCGGCTCCGACAGTCTCGGTCGTTGTGTCCTTGGGTAAGACACTTCACCCGTTGCCTACTGGTGGTGGTCAGAGGGCCCGATGGCGCCAGTGTCCAGCAGCCTCGCCTCTGTCAGTGCGCCCCAGGGTGGCTGTGGCTACACTGTAGCTTCATCACCTGTGTGTGAATGGGTGGATGATTGTGTATAGTGTAAAGCGCTTTGGGGTCCTTAGGACCAAGTAAAGCGCTATACAAATACAGACCATTAACTTGGCATATATATGTTAGGGTTAACAACGTTATACCTCAGTGTGTCAGCAGATGGCGCTCTTGTACTGCTGTGGAACTACTAGAGAGCCTGTAGCTAAAGGCACATGTGCAGCTCAGTTTACATGAGCTCCGCCCGAGCGAGAAGCTAATTTCAGTGTCCTCTTTATTAACCCACCAGTACTGAAAAACCTTTTGTGTCATTAAAGTGATTCAAAACGCAATGTAAGATGAGTAAGGACTGTTCAATCATGCTCTGAGATGATTTCGAGTTGTTGTGTGGAAATTTGAAATTAATGAGTGAGTGTCGTATATCGTCTACTAACGTCAGTATGTTAAGTACTTTTACACGTGCGTTATCATAGAAGTGCAACTTTAGAAAATGTGTTCCAGTGTTAGCGAGCATCAAGCCCATGGGTTCAGAGAAAAGGCTTAATAACCAGCTGTGGTTATTAGTTTGTGATCAATCAATCTTTACTGATTTTCTCCACATGCACAAATATATATATCTTTATATATAGATATAGATATATAGATATCTATATCTATATATATATAGATATATATATCTATATATATATAGATAAAAAAACACCCAGCACGCCCCTGCGGGCGGTTTATCCTTCAAGCTCGGGTCCTCTACCAGAGGCCTGGGAGCTTGAGGGTCCTGCGCAGTATCTTAGCTGTTCCCAGGACTGCGCTCTTCTGGACAGAGATCTCCGATGTTATTCCCGGGATCTGCTGGAGCCACTCGCCTAGCTTGGGAGTCACCGCACCTAGTGCTCCGATTACCACGGGGACCACCGTTACCTTCACCCTCCACATCCTCTCGAGCTCTTCTCTCAGCCCTTGGTATTTCTCCAGCTTCTCGTGTTCCTTCTTCCTGATATTGCTGTCATTCGGAACCGCTACATCGATCACTACGGCCGTCTTCTTCTGTTTGTCTACCACCACTATGTCCGGTTGGTTAGCCACCACCATTTTGTCCGTCTGTATCTGGAAGTCCCACAGGATCTTAGCTTGGTCATTCTCCACCACCCTTGGGGGCATCTCCCATTTTGACCTCGGGACTTCCAGGTTATACTCGGCACAGATGTTCCTGTACACTATGCCGGCCACTTGGTTATGGCGTTCCATGTATGCCTTGCCTGCTAGCATCTTGCACCCTGCTGTTATGTGCTGGATTGTCTCTGGGGCATCTTTACACAGCCTGCACCTGGGGTCTTGCCTGGTGTGATAGACCCCAGCCTCTATGGATCTTGTACTCAGAGCTTGTTCCTGTGCTGCCATGATTAGTGCCTCTGTGCTGTCTTTCAGTCCAGCTTTGTCCAGCCACTGGTAGGATTTCTGGATATCAGCCACCCCCTCTATCTGCCGGTGGTACATACCGTGCAGGGGCCTGCCCTTCCATGATGGTTCCTCGTCTACCTCCTCTTTCTTGGGTTTCTGCTGCCTGAGGTATTCACTGAGCACTCGGTCAGTTGGGGCCATCTTCCCAATGTATTCTTGGATGTTTGTTGTCTCATCCTGGACTGTGGTGCTGACACTCACCAGTCCCCGGCCCCCTTCCTTCCGCTTAGCGTACAGCCTCAGGGTGCTGGACTTGGAGTGAAACCCTCCATGCATGGTAAGGAGCTTTCTTGTCTTTATGTCAGTGGCTTCTATCTCCTCCTTTGGCCAGCCTATTACCCCAGCAGGGTACCTGATCACGGTATGTATATATATATATATATATATATATATATATATATATATATACATTAGGGGTGCAACGATATTCGTATCAATATTGAACCATTCGATACAGTGCTTTCGGTTCGGTACGCATATGTATCGAACAATACAACATTTGTAATTTATTTTACCAACTTTCCTTCTGACGATGCTGTCTGTGTGGAGCGCTCAGTGAATCTGCGTTGACTACTCCGCCTAGGCTGCACTGTCGAGCGCAGATCCACTGAGCGCAGGGCAAGCTAGCAAGACAGAAGTTAAGCTTTCCTTGCAACATGGCAAATTGAACCTCCCCCACCCTCATTCAGATCTGACGTTTGGAATTATTTTGGTTTTCATGTGACGTATGACCCTGAAGGTAAGCACGCGTCATGGACTAAAGTAAAACAGTATGTTGGATGTCCCACGCAATGCTCAATTATATGGGTGGGAGCTAGTGTGTTAGCGCAGTTAGCTCGTTAACATGTTGGCCGTCTAGCCCCATGCACGGGCGATCGGCGGTAGCTCGTTAACGGAGATTTGCCGTGTTGTGGCATTAAGGTCATTTTAACGAGGTTACCCTGAAAGCACTAGTGGGAACACAACGAATATGACTGTACATTTACGCCGACATCATCCTAGTGCAAAGACAAAAACAACAAGCATGCTACTAACTTTAGCCGAGTCATTTAGACAGCCGTTAGCACATGATTCTCCTTATGGGGACCTGATATGTTTAATATGCTGCTGAGAATATAGCCCAGAAGAAGCGTATAGTAGAGCTTTTATTTTGGAAAGAGCCATTTCTCTGTAACAAACTCTCTTTTCCAAAGATGAGTGATTCCTCAATCAGATACAGGGCTCGCAATATCGCTAGCCCGATGTCCCAGGGCTAGCGATTTTTCCCGTCGGGCTACCAAAATCTCTCTGCCCTGCCCGTTGGGCTATTGTAGGAAGGAAAAATATATGTCAGTGCTTTTGCATTCTTTCAGAAATGTAGCTGGGTAATTATGTCATTGGCATCGGTGAGCCACTGTCAATATGTGACATATTGAAATCGCGTTTGAATTTGCGCTTGTTTTTTTGCTTTCACTTTGCAATCGCGCGAACTGTGTATAGGGAGCGACAGCACTGATCTGTGAGTGATGATAATTTGTGCACCAATTCCTCTGACATTGTCTTATTAATCGTTAGCTTACTACGCAAACATGACAAGTGAAATCTCCCGCAGCTTAAACATGTGAGAGGTTGATCGCGCAGAGAATCGCTGAGCTTATGTGAGTGCGTGTGTAAAAGCAGCAGGATATATATTTCAGTTCTGCTGAGCCAAATAAGACAGGTCAGGGTGAAGAAGTGACAGCCAAAGAAAAGCTTACCACAAAACGGAGAAGTTATGACAAATCAGACTATAAGGCAAAAAGAAAGTGCAGCTTTATGGTTTCATGGACAAAATAATTTCTGTGGCTGCAATATGACGAGCTAAATAACCAGGGCTGCACATAAGTGGTCCGCAGGTGTGCATTCGCTGTCAAAATAAAAAACACGCACAAGGGTTAGGGTTAAATTTAAAAACTGTACTTTTGAGTTAAAATATATATTTATAATTTTAATAAATGACAAATTAAAAAGGCATGAACATTTTTTTTGTATCGAAAAAATATCGAACCGTGACACCAAAGTATCGAACCGAACCGAACCGTGAATTTTGTGTATCGTTGCACCCCTAATATATATATATATATATTAGGGGTGCAACGATATTCGTATCGATATTGAACCGTTCGATACAGTGCTTTCGGTTCGGTACGCATATGTATCGAACAATACAACATTTGTAATTTATTTTATCAATTTTCCTTCTGACGATGCTGTCTGTGTTGAGCGCTCAGTGAATCTGTGTTCGACTACTCCGCCTAGGCTGCACTGTCGAGCGCAGATCCACTGAGCGCTCAACACAGACAGCATAGTCAGAAGGAAGAGCGCAGGGCACCTCCCCCACCCTCATTCAGATCTGGCGTTTGGAATTATTTTGGTTTTCATGTGACGTATGACCCTGAAGGTAAGCGAGTCATGGACTAAAGTAAAACAGTATGTTGGATGTGCCATGCAATGCTCAATTACATTGGTGTGAACTAGTGTGTTAGCGCAGTTAGCTCGTTAACGTGTTTGCCGTCTAGCCCCATGCACGGAGCGATCGGCGGTAGCTCGTTAACGGAGATTTGCCGTGTTGTGGCGTTAAGGTCATTTCAACGAGATTAACCTGAAAGCACTAGTGGGAACACAACGAATATGACTGCACATTTACGCCGACATCATCCTAGTGCAAAGACAAGTGGAAGCAGACAAAAAAAAGCAAGCATGCTACTAACTTTAGCCGAGTCATTTAGACAGCTGTTAGCACATGATTCTCCTTATGCTGCTGAGAATATAGCCCAGAAGAAGCGGATAGTATAGCTTTTATTTTGGAAAGAGACATTTCTCTGTAATAAACTCTCTTTTCCAAAGATGAGTGATTCCTCAATCAGATACAGGGCTTGCAATATCGCTAGCCCGACGTCCCGGAGCTAGCGATTTTTTCAGTCGGGCTACCAAAATCTATCTCTTCCCTGCCCGTCGGGCTATTGTAGGAAAAATATATGTCAGTGCTTTTGCATTCTTTCAGAAATGTAGCTGGGTAATTATGTCATTGGCATCGGTGAGCCACTGTCAATATGTGACATATTGAAGTCGCGTTTGAATTTGCGCTTGTTTTTTTGCTTTCACTTTGCAATCGTGCGAACTGTGTATAGAGAGCGACAGCACTGATCTGTGAGTGATGATAATTTGTGCACCAATTCCTCTGACATCGTCTTATTAATCGTTAGCTTACTATGCAAACATGACAAGTGAAATCTCCCGCAGCAAGCTTAAACATGTGAGAGGTTGATCGCGCAGAGAATCGCTGAGCTTATGTGAGTGAGCGTGTAAAAGCATTTCAGTTCTGCTGAGCCAAATAAGACAGGTCAGGGTGAAGAAGTGACAGCCAAAGAAAAGCTTACCACAAAACGGAGAAGTTATGACAAATCAGACTATAAGGCAAAAAAGTGCAGCTTTATGGTTTCATGGACAAAATAATTTCTGTGGCTGCAATATGATGAGCTAAATAACCAGGGCTGCACATAAGTGGTCCGCAGGTGCGCATTCGCTGTCAAAATAAAAAACACGCACAAGGGTTAGGGTTAAATTTAAAAACTGTACTTTTGAGTTAAAATATATATTTATAATTTTAATAAATGACAAATTAAAAATGCATGAACATTTTTTTGTATCGAAAAAATATCGAACCGTGACACCAAAGTATCGAACCGAACCGAACCGTGAATTTTGTGTATCGTTGCACCCCTAATATATATCTATATATATATATATATAGATATATAGATATATATCTATATATATATATATATATATATATATATATATAGATATAGATATATATAGATATAGATATATATATATATAGATATAGATATATATATAGATATATATATATATATATAGAGAGAGAGAGAGATATAGATATATATATATCTATATCTATATATAAAGAGGAAAGGATCGGAGAGGCTGAGGTAAAAGAAGAGAGAGAGATGAGATAAAGTGAGGAGGAGCAGTGAAAGGCAGAGAGGATGGCGAGTTTTGTCTCAACCTTTCTGTTTGCCTCAGCATTGATCTCTGCCTCACCTCAACACAAAGGCCAACCCACCCCTCAGACACACACACACACAAACACACACGCACATATATTTGCTGAAGCCCTGGCTTCGACCGCCTGACTGGTCAAATTAAACCCAGATCACTGCAAGACTCCAGGGACACACACACACACGTACACACACACACACACGTACACACACACACACACATACACACACACACACACACACACGTACACATCAGTCAATGTCAGTGGAAGATTTTCAGCACTTTTTTACATGTTTGTAAGGTTTTAACACAACCCAGCAGCGCTGAAGACTTTTTAAAGGACAGATTGTGACACACAAACACACATTTACAATCGCACAATGGCTGTTCACACAATCACACTGTTTTCTATTTTTCGAAGACAAAGACGCGTACAGTCGAGTCCATTTGTTTGAGCTACATGTGAATGACATTGAACAGCACACACGTGTATGTGAATGCATGTGTGGGTGCGCGCATGTGTGCATTTGGGAGTGTGTGAGTGTAAAATGTCTCTTCCTAGTTCTGCTGTGTCAGCAGCTCAGACAGACAGCGCTGTTGTTGTGTACCCACAGAGGAAATAAAATAACAGCCCACGTCTTTTCAGCCCACAGACAGCTCCCCCTTCTCTCTCTCGCTCTCTGCCTTCCTCCTTTTGTTCTCTCCTTGTTTATTTTTCCTCATTTCACCCCTTTGTGTGTCTCTGCTCCTTTTTCCAGTCTTTAACGGGTCCCTACTTAAATAATACATAAAAGTCATTATTTACATTAAAGATATAATAACTTTACACAGAAAGGAAATGTTATCAAAGCAGGTTCCCACGTTGATCAAAACATAATGTCTTATTGGAGGTGAAGGATAACACTGAGGAAGCTAATGGCACACACACACACACACACATCAAAAACACTTCCCTTTACAAAAGTATGAAATAAGGCTGTTATTTTGCTATATTTCATGTAACTTCTCAACTCCTCCCTTGTTTGTTTTGCTTGGTTATATTACAGTTACAGGAAGTTATTACCACCCAGAGGCATGTAGACACAAATCGTCATTATCATATCCTCATTTTTTATTCTATGCATTTTTTGAACAGTTTCCTATGAAAAGTCATTTATTTTGGCAACTGAAAAAAATGTGTGGAAGGAAGAAAAAACAAAGGATGAAATATGAACAGGTGAAAAAAAGGAAAGAGCAGATGGATGAGGAAGGAAGGGATACGTGGATGATGCACCGCAGACTGGAGCAGCAGCTATGATTAGTTCAAACGAGTGAAAGTGGGATCAGACTGAGTCTCAGACTGTGTTTTCTTAATGGGGGCGTCCGACAAATCAGTTGTTTTGTTTTTCAGTGATATCTGGCCGTTTGAAGTGTGGATTCTGTGATTCGAGGTGCAATGCTGCCATCTGCTGGTAAAAGGCTGTAAATTATATCTTACTGGAGAACGTCACAGTGTAACTTTCACAGCTGAACAGAAACGTGAAAAACTGTCACAGTTGAAATATTGGTTGTTCAAACTATTCGGTTTAATGTTTGTTCCTTTTCTTTCCTGAAAAATTTAGTTGTATTTATTTATTTTTTGTTTATTTAATGTAATTATAAGTATACAAGTTTGCACAACGCAGTAATTATAACATCGTGCGCACTTTTTACACGCTTAAACTGAACCAGGTGTCATTTTATTGTCATATTAACTAACATATTAATAATTTTCAATAATTTAAGATATAATTATTGTTGTCGTTATCCATGCATTTTGAATGTAATTAAGGTAATAATTAGTTACTTGAATGAAATAAAGCTTTAATAATAGAAGATTACACGATGCTTAGCTCAGCTTTATTGATTCAGGAAGGCTCCTTCATGAACAATGGGAATAATGAAGATCCAAACAGTAAAAATCCTTTACTCCAGTCAACCAGCCAAGACACAAAGCTACAATTATTCCAAAGTACTGTTACGTTCCCCGGCTAGTCTAGGGGTTAGGAGGGACTAACATAAAGGTAAAATAGTGAAGGAGGAGTCACGATGGTGTTAAAAGGTTTATTTCCTGCTAGCATTAAAGTTCTAGTTCAGACTGAGGGTTAACTTCAGCGAGAACCAAGGCCAACAAAACAAACAAAACATCTCTGATATGAAAATAAAAGGAACTTACCTAAGTCCAAAGAAAACAAAATATACAACCTAAAACCATAACCTAGCTAACATGCATAAACAGCGAATCAAAACAAAAGGCAGCTCTCCCCTACAGGCAGTCTGAACATGGAAACAGAAAATGCACATACAAGTCAAAAAGGCATGCAAGCCTGCACAGGTATGGCCCAGAAACACAGCTCCACAGGCAATCGGGACAGAGGAGGTGAGCCTACACAGAACGCATTAGTTCACAGAAGAAACCCAACATCCTCCTGGGGGATGTAACAGTACTAATACTGCAAATATAGTTAGTAAAACTTTAAAGTGTCTCAGGCCTGAAGCTGTGTTGGGTCTCATTCCAGGCGAGGTTGTTGTTTCAAGTAGAAGCTCTGCTAATGTTTCAGCAAAGGATGTCAACTATTAGCAGTTTAGGGCTTTACAAATGAAGACATGCATATACTAATGATTTCTAGATGCCAGTGATGACCATAAATTCGTTTTATGCATTTTGCAGTAGACAGTGCAATCTCTGTCTTCTTTAACCTCCTAGGACCTGCGTCCACATATGTGGACATCACAATTTGGGTTATTTAGACCAAAATACTCAATTTTGCTCTACAAGGGCCTGATATCCTCTTACGAGGACATTATGCTGCTACTGTTCTATCGAAATTTTAAACGAATATCCTCATATGTGGCTCTCATTTTTCTTAGAAACAAAAATCAGGTAAAAAAAAAATCTGGTAATTCTTTGTTTTTACATTCATCAGGTCCCAATCAGCCCAAATATCAAAGAGAAATTAAAAATGCTGCTGTGGAAGAGTTCAGGTCTGAGGAGGTTAATGAATCAAGCAACACTGTGGTTCGTCCACTAGTGTAATGGTAGCAGCAGCAGCGTGAGAAACCACAGTATCATCATAATCTGCCATAAAGCTCGTTTTGGCTGCTCCTTTAACGGGGGGGGGGGGTCACCACATTGGGAAGCTCCACGTTTGATTTGGGAGTGTTTCTAACGTCAGATGCTCCTCAGAACAGGAATATCGAGTGTCAGAGGCCGTCGAGACATTAAACACTCGAGTTTCTATGGTCCACTCATGACTCACCGAATGCTGAATTTTTCTGTTTGAAAAGGTGGAGGCAGCACTGAGACATATGGTTCACTGCAAAACCTTTAACAGCATTTACTCTGTGATGATTCCTTTAAACAACAGTCTTACACATTCACATGTGTGAACACAGCGCTCTCATCTAATTGGCATTCCCACTGTGTGTGAGTGGGAGTGGTGTGACAGTTTGACAGTGTTTGGGTCCCTGCAGTCCTATGTCAGCTATTCATCACCAGGTCCCATGACATCAACGCCCCCTTTCCCACCCTGATCCTCACACTAACTCCCCCCAACCACACCAGCCTCACCCATTACCCCCACCCGATTACACTCACCTACTGCACAGCTGAGCACAATATGAGACTACATTAACTGTTTACACGCTAATGATGAGCTGTGACTGCGCTGCTGTTTGAACCCTGTCATTTTGTTGATTTACACATACGTACATGTGTGGCTGCTTCAAACGTGAGTGAAATAAACAGCAGTGAAAAATGGATCAAAGATACGGACGAGGTCATCTCTCTAAGACACATAGAGAGCTATTCCTGCTTATTTTCAATTTAGAAATGAGCCACACATGCGTGTCGTTGGATTAGACGGCCCAGTCAGCTCATGGAACTGAACCCAGGAACCTTCTTGCTGTGAAGCAACCACGGCTGCACCACCCAAAGGTAGGTGGTGTCACTGATCGTCTCAAAGAAAACAAAATGCATTCATAAAAAGTCTGTATGCATGTGTCTCTGTTACAAAGCCTGCATTAAAAAACAAGTTATGACTGAAGGAGGAAGCTGTACAACATTTAGTTCATCATATTCATCAGAACTAGAATCATACACATGCCTCTGAATCAGCCCCTCTTTACTCAACTGTCCAATTAAATGTCAAAGTCAGAGGGCAGTACTGGAAATATAGATTTCAGGAGAATAATGAAATCTGAATAATAATATCTTATTTAGTAAATTATAAATATTTAAAAGGACTCGGCTGTACATCAGTGTCAAGGTCAAGTTTATTTATACAGCACATTTACAAACAGTCCATGCTGCACATGTAAAATGTAAAACAACGATGCAGTAAAATATAGAAGAAACAAATAAGTCAATAAAAACAACTAAAACAACAACTAAGACTGTTAAAACCGAAACGTGGTACAAAAGGTGCGTACATATGTGTTCTCGGCTCCTTTGTGCTGGTCTTACTTTTATCCCTCGTTCATGAGTCACCAAACTTTAAAAATGGACTCGACACTATTTTATGATGTGAACAAATCGTCTTTTTCAGAAGCTCTGCGGCTGCTGCTGACAGGGGGAGTCATTCTGCACTGGACATCCACAGTACTACTTTATCATCATCATCGTTATTATTAAGTTATGTTAAGTAGCAGTTTTACATATTATGGTGTGTTCAGTACTTAAAAGAAGCTCTTTCTGATATGACCGTACAAACAATGTCTTCTATGACTCTATGAAACATAAATGTTTCAATGACACGTATAGAACAGAATCTCAGGCTTAAATAGTCACAGTCACACTTTGGTTCCCAAAATTCAAATTACGTCAGTTGTTTTTGTGCTGAATATAAATTATTGTTGTTTTAAATAACTTCAAATGTTAAAATATTTAAATTTTTTAAATGTATTTGTAAAACACGACATGATAAATGACGATCCTTTACGATCAGCTGTTCCCAGATGTAAAATGCATTAAAATCTCTTAGCTTCAGTTTGACTTAATGATTGTGTGATTGTGAATTAAGGTGCACAGTGAACATGACCAGGTCTGTCACAGCTCACTGCTTATCCATCAACTCTCATAATTGGCTTTCTCACCTGTACAAGCGCCTGCAGGTGAGGCACACACGCAGAAGCTTATGCATCCACACCACAGAAAAGTTGCAAAAGGAAAACAGAGTCTCACATGCATGCAGGTGTGTGTACACACGGCGAGCTAGTACCAGGGTGTGTGAAAACACCTTTCTAAAAAAGGAGATTCTCACACCTTGCTTGACATAAGTCACCTGCTGCCAAACTTACACTGTGACAGAGGAGTCGAGGTTCTCTGTTACTCCTGCTCATTAACTGCAGGTTTTTGTCGAACCCTGATGGACCCAGTTAGACTGGGTCTGTCCCCAAAATCTCGGCAAACAATCAAGTAAACTCACAGATGTGGAGAAAATGGTCTAAAATATGTGAGAGTGCAGGCACGTGCACATTTAGTTCTGGAACGCCTTCATATCTCACAAAGTTGTATACTTTTCCACACGTGGACCAACACTTGAGACCAGAACGGTTTTTAACTGACTGTTTTGGTTTCCCAGCAAACGACTGCAGCTCAGTAGTTTAGTGTCATTAACTCTGCTTCCAGCAGCTAGGGGGAGCTGGCTTTAGTTGCAACAGCAACACTAGAAGAAACATCCCCTCCAGAGCAACATCAAAGTTATCACAGCTGAGAAACAAAGCAAATAACTACTAAAGAGCAACGAAATGTCCTCGGGACTTGGTGAAGCAAGACCAGAACAGAGCTAAGCACTTGCAAAAAGCACAAAGTACAACTTGGCTGGTCAGTCCTCTATCGAACTACTGCATGGGGAAAACAAACTTTTCCTTTATTGTGTCACTTTATTGTGAGTCTTAAGTACCAGCGTAAAAGCTGCATATTCATGTCCCTAAATCTAACTGCTGCAAGTGTTGCCATCAAGTCCTGGATCTCAGTGTGTCTGAGAGAAACTTTAATAGCTGCCAGCGTGAGACACTGATCAGCCAAGCACATCAGCATAGTGCGATCCAATATGTCACCGCCACGCAGAGACGGCGAGAGAGTGAGCAAGGCGGGCTGTGTGTGCCTTGTTAGCAAAGGGCGTAACAGTGAAAGTGATGGTAGTAATGTGGGAATGTCAAAAGAGCTCTTACTGTGAGCTCTATGAAGACGCGTGATGAGGGTGTGTTCTTACACAGCCACAGACGTGCATGTCTGTGTGCGTGCGTGTGTGTGTGTGGGTGTGTGCGTGTGCGAACGCAAGATCAAAAATCACACAAAACTGGTTTTATATATATTTAAATAGAGAGAGAACTGTCAACTTTCCTCTTCTTTAACTCACTTTTAACCATTTTTTAAAATAATTCTAAATAGTTGAACTTCTCAAAGTATCATAAAGGATGTATATATACACATGTCCGTCCATCCATGAGTTTTCTTAAGTGTTTATCCAGACATATCATATAAAAGTTTCTGAAGACATGCAGTCGCACTGAAGTGTTTTCATTTTATTTGCCTTAAATATTATGTTCTGTGAATGGAAATACATATGAAAATGATAAATAAGAGACAAATATGTATTCAAATATTTGGATCCTCACTAATGAGTGAACAGACTGTGCTGAGAAGGTGGAAGGAGTACTGTGGAGAATTTGTGGGTGGACGTACGGAGAAAAGGACTTTTGGCTGGACGCAAAGACTGAAAGGATGTGCAGCAGGTCAGAGGGACTAAGAATCGAGATGGAAATGTACTAACAAGTGAACAGAAGATTGGAAGGAGTGCCGTCAGGAGTCGATGAATGATGAAGATGAGAGATTAGTGAGGACGGCTGTAAAAATGCCTGCGGAGGAAATGTCAGCAGCAGTGGACTTCTTGCCGAGCTTTAGGGTGCAGAGTTGAGATTTTGACTGGACTCGTCCAGGATTAGAAATGATGCATCAGAGGGACAGATCAGGTTGGAGAGACAAGACTGAGAAGTTTGAACGTGTACAGAGAAGGGACGGTGGATAAACTGCTGAAACGATGTTGAATAAAGAGTTTCCAGGCAGGAGGAGGAAGATGATCCCACTGTAGTGAGCAGCCGGAAGTGGAGGACAAAGGAATTTTTGGAATAAGGGGAATGAAACTGTATTTTAATGGCTGGTTTAATCGCTGCTTTCAGCCAATCATAGGCAGGTTAGGCTCCACCCCCCTGCGATTTAACCTGATAAGCAGTTGCTCTAATGAATGGACTTAATTTTGTTACATTAAATGAGCACATTTTCCCTGAATTATTATGTAAACACTGCGACAGCAGCATAGACTGAGTCAGTCCACCTTCGGTCCACGTTCAGCGGGTGTTGGCTTGGAAGTAGACGTGGGTTGTTGGATCTTTACTGATCCCCTGACTTCAACCACAGACTCGGTGACATTTTGATTTGTGTTAATATTTCTAGTGTGTACCGTCCTCAGGAAGAACGACATCGATATCAACATGTCAACATTATCTGATAAATGAAACGATTCGTTTGTTCTCAGCTGCACCGACGCAGTAAACATGCTGATATTTACAGATAATCTCCAACACTCGGCTTATGATGTTTAAATATTCTGCACATTGTTCTCAGTCATCGTAAAGAGCTTAGAAAGAAAAGCATCTGGACTTCTGCAAGCTTCTTGTTTCCACACCTCAGCTCGTGTGATTAGGTAGAGGATCATTAAGCGCCTTGAAGCGACTGTTTTGTGATTTGGCGCTATATATATAAAAAAAATTGAATTGAATTGAATCATTAGTGTTAGTGTGCTCTGAGGGCCTCTGGATGTCTGGAGTTTTGATCTCCTCCATTAAAGCGCTATATAAATACAGGCCATTTACCATTTACCATTTACCTGCTTCATGCCCTGGAGGACGGGGCTGTGGCCCCCCCCACACCCTCTAGCAGATCATTACATGAAGGAACCTTTTAAAAACAAGCGCGTCCATGCTCACAGGTGTACACACGGGTGATCACACCCACAAACTACACCCTTTTTGGCTCCTACCTCAAAGCACACTGTGTTCTGTTGATCTTATGTGCTGCACAATAATGTTTAATATTTAGTATTTACTGTCATATTCCCATATATCATTGTGATGTTGTTTATTGTATTGCTCTCTTTTTTCTTTCTGAACAGGTGATCCAGGTGATTGATGGATGTATTTTTTGTCTGCTTATTTTGTTGGTTTTTGTTTTTTTGCCCTTTATCACCGTCCCTCTTCCCCGCTGTTTTTCCTTTCCCTCTTTCTTTTCCCCAGTCAAGTCTGTCCCGTGTTTAGCAAGTGAAAATGAAATAAAATAAACAATAAAAGGTGAATCAAATAGACCATTACAGCAAGGTTGGGATGGTCCATTTGATAAAGTAAATCCGTTGGGCACCTTTCTTCGCCTTTAGACAATAACTCTGATGGCAAAAGAGACAAACGGGACAGGCGAAAAATAAATAAAATAAAAAAAATGAATTGAATCATTAGGGGGTCCACGCCCCCCGTAGACACTCCCACAGGGCTCTTTAGACTGTTCTGCACTGCGTACTTATGCCACCAGCACGAAGCACAAACGTCTCATTCATGTTTAATGATAGTTTCGTAGTCTTGAAAGTAAATCACATGCATCTGATCATCCTCCCTTGTTTCCTCTTTCCTTCTTCTCCAGCTGTGGGCCTGCCTCTGGCTCTCAGCAGGCTCCATATCAGCTGCTGCAGAGGCTCGGCTGTTTGCTGTGGATGGTGAGGTCACGGCAAAACACCAGAGCTTTTAATCTGTGCTCCCGGCTCCACGAGGCATCCGTTCATCCATCCATTTCTGGAAGTGAGCAGGACAGCAGGGGGACGAGCAGAGAGGTAAACCTGACACTAGAGGGCGCTGGTGATTCAGCAGTGGTGTGCGTACCGCAACAGAAATAATTTCTGACTGGGCAGCAAAGAAAAAATGTTTAAGGCAAATTAAAATTCCTTTATCCACCTTTTAAATGTGCGTATCAAGAGAATCGCCAAATGTTCTAAATATAAAGATACTAAAACTGCATTACAGTCAAGCGACTTTGAAAAATATGATGGTAGTGACATTTTAAGGTTAAAAGACATTTAGCTCAGCGTTTTATTTTGGGGGGTTTTTCCTTCCCTTTGACGAAATTCCCATCACTCGTTCAATAAAGTGTGAGAAAGGATGTGAGACACTTTGATTTACTGCAACCACTCAGTGGAATGAAACGTTTACTTTTGCAACCAGGCGACATTTTTATGAACTCATTATTTGCTATTTTGGGTGTCAATGTTGCCGCCATATCGTTACGGAGCAGTTTTGGGAAGTGCTTCTGTTTGCTTTTTATTTCTGATGAATTGTCTGTTTTTCCACGAGCCCCCCATTAAAAAAAACAAAAACAAAAACAGGAAACATGCCCTCGTGATCCTCTGAGCGCTGAAGCTAAAATCTTTCTTTTTGACCAATAATATTGCAGGTTTCATGACCTGCTCTCCACATGCCATCAAACATATTATTCAGATGAAAACGACTGACCGGTGGAGTTAATAAATCTTTATTTAAATCAGAGCAGATAAAAACATTAAGGCAGATGAGCAGCGAGCGCTGAGCTGCGAAATGGAACCGCAGGATTTAACTACACAAGCGTCGCTGCGTTAATAAAAACAACAGAAAATTATAAAGCCAGAGAAAACAACGACACACAATGTGACAAAGAACCTGTGTGTGTGTGTGTGTGTGTGTGTGTGTGTGTGCGCGCGCGCGCGCGCGACATGATTCCGTGTGTGGGACGATGAAAGAACGGGTACTTGCACGTTTTTACACATTTACTTGGTAAAACAATAAAGTGCTGTTACTGTCGACCTTCGGGGACCGGCGGGAGGTGCAGACTACAGCCCGTTTTCATTTCCCATCAGCTGCCTCGTGCGTTGACTTGATGTTTGCAGTCCAACATGCAGCCCCGCGCACAACACTTCTGGTTTTCAATGCGAGGATTTGAGACGTGAACACAGCAATAAATTAAAAGTCTGAATGCTCCCAGCTACTTATCAGTGACTGCAACAGTTTACTGTTAACCAGATGGTTAACTAGCACTGAAACAGGTAACACTGCCCGGTGAGCGACATCATTAGGATGGGCGCTCTGTGACCTCGCTGCTCTGAACAAAACATGAAACTCTACGTGTTCAAATACTGGACGCGTGGGCAGCTCGTCCGTCCAGCCCTGAGAACACGTGGTGGACTTATTGTTGTTCAGCGCTGCCCCAAGCTTCCTCACAGAAACCGGAAGAGTTCAGCCTGGAGGCAAATCTAGGCCACAAAGGATTAGCTTTGGTGTGGGCCACTTCAAATGGACCAAAGAGATTATTTCACACGACTGAGACCAAAGCACTGCTTTATATTCTTCTGATACTTTATATGATGTTGACAATAAAACTGGAAGTCGGTGCAGCAGTTTACTGCAACATGCAAACATCATTAGAAATATAGTATTTAAGGAACAACGAGACTTGGTACAACTTATAGGTCGATATTTGATATCGTTAACTTTATTGGTCTCTTAGGTGAGCTGTAGTTTCTCTACGTAGTCTGCAGGAATAGTTCTCCAAGCTTCTTTAAGGAGATTCAAAGCTCCTCTTTGGATGCTGGCTTTTCCTTTTTTCACCAGTCAAAATGATCCCAAACTGCTTTAAGAGCGCTGAGATCTTTTCTAAGGACATGCTGCACACTACGCCAGGTTTCAGTTAACAGTGGATCAACTGAAGGGCTACATCTGTGTGGTCACGTGTCAGCTCTGGATTTTTTGCTCCACGACTGTCAGATATGTTCATCTGTGGTAGATCGTCTTTTCTACTTCACTTTTTAAGGGGCCTCAGTTTTCTAAGGACATGCTGCACACTACGCCAGGTTTCAGCTGAAACACCTCAGAAATCGCCCTGTTGGTCTGTTTTATCGGAGGTGTTTTTTCCAGTGATAAAGTCCCCAAAGACAGTTTTCTGTTATGTGCAGACACAGCGCTGGCTTATCTTTGGAATTAGGGGCTTTTGTGATCGAGTCACTCACAGGAAAGTGTTTAGTGGCTCTGAAAAGGGTCTGACACAAGGACTGGTTGGAAAATGTGTCCAAAGACTAAAGACCCAGTTAACAATATAGAAGAAAGCAAATGCTTCCTTGGAAGCAGAACATCATGAAACATCATGAAAGAAGCTTTTTGATTGATCTGCATGTTTGTAAGGAAACAATCCCATTTCAGGGAAAAATGTTTATTTAATTTTGTGAGATGCTAAATATGAAGCTACTCTCTTAGCCTAGCGTAGCACGAACACTAACATGAGCTAGCTGATCACATGATCCTCAGATCACGTGATGTGTTCATTAGCCAGGATCAAAGGTGTGTCTCCTGTGCATGCTGATCCTACACCAACCTGCTGCAGTTTCATTTGTTTTAGACGCCACGATGAATTATTTCATTTGACAAAGCAAAGCTAAAGTTCCAAGATTGCAAAGAACTCATTTCAAACTCCAAACAAGTCTTCATATCTGAAACATCGCACCTGCTGGGTTAAAGAAGCAGTAAGAAACGCTGAGACGGCACTGTCAGAGCTTCCCCACAACTGTGCACAGAGACAGGGGGCAACGCTCGCTGCCTTTTACGTCTAAGTGCAAAAACATTACCCCCGATAAAAACAAGAAAATACAAGAACTCAATCGAAGACAGCGGCCGAACATTTGACTTCCAAACGCGTGTGTGTCTGTGTGGACGGGTATTAACATCTTCATGGGGACCAAAAATTGGTAGTTTACTATACTTGTGGGGACAGACAGCCCTCGTGGGGACCAAAATCCCGGACCCAGGAGTGTGAAAGAGACTCAAAATGTGGTTTTAGTGTCAGGGTTACAATTAGGTTATGGTCAGGGTTAGGGGAAGGGTCAGGCATTCATTCTTCATGGTTAGGGTAAGGGGCTAGGGAAAGCATTATGTCAATGAGATGTCCCCACAAGGATATAAATACACGTGTGTGTGTGTGTGTGTGTGTGTGTGTGTGTGTGTGTGTGTGTGTGTGAGAGAGTGAGTGAGTGAGTGAGTGTGCGTGCGTGCGAGAGTGTGTGTGTGTGTGTGTGTGAGAGAGTGAGTGAGTGAGTGAGTGTGCGTGCGTGCGAGAGTGTGTGTGTGTGTGTGTGTGAGAGAGTGAGTGAGTGAGTGAGTGTGCGCGCGTGCGTGTGTGCGCGTGTGTGTGTGCGCGTGTGTGTGTGTGTGTGTGTGTGTGTGTGTGTGTGAGAGAGTGAGTGAGTGAGTGTGCGCGCGTGCGTGTGTGCGAGAGTGTGTGTGCGCGTGTGTGTGTGTGTGTGTGTGTGCGCGTGTGAGCGTGTGAGAGAGTGAGTGAGTGAGTGTGCGTGCGTGCGTGTGTGCGCGTGTGTGTGTGTGAGAGAGTGTGTGTGTGTGTGTGTGCGTGTGTGTGTGTGCGCAAGTGTGTGTGCGCGCGCGAGTGTGTGTGTGAGAGTGAGTGAGTGAGTGAGTGTGTGTGAGAGTGAGTGAGTGAGTGTGTGTGTGTGCGTGCATGCGTGCGTGTGTGCGTGTGTGTGAGAGTGTGTGTGTGTGTGTGCGTGCTGTGCCTACGACAGGCAGCGTGGTGTCACTCCTGGAGAGCCCAACCTCCAGAAACCTCCTACACACCAGCACGCCGCGTCGCTCACACAGGCTTACAAACGCACGAGACGATTGGCTGTTTCTCGTCTACTGATGACCTCACTGTGTTCAAAGCTTGTTCAAATACAGACTCCAACGTGTCTACGAATCACGTGAACCGTCGTTTTGTTTGTTTGCAGATTCTGTGTTTGCTCTTCAGCAAAGAAGCGATGAGCACAGAGACAGGAGTTACATTTATATGCATTTGTCTGGTTTCCCCATTCATTCCTATTTGTGTACATTTTCCTTTGCATGCCCCTCCCTCCATTCAACCCTTGTGTATTTGTTCTTCAGTCAGTTTTCTTTGCCCACGCCAGGTCGTCCGATCGAGGTTTCTGCCCAGTCAGCTGTTCGATTAATCTCTCCATGGATCTCCAAAAGCCCAGCTGGTCCAGCGGATAGTTGCACCAACCTGGGAAGGATAGAAACCAGGGGAGGAAACGATTACAGTGCAAGACGTAAAATGATAAAAGCAAACAGCAGCAGGACAGGGAAGGGATGCAAGCAGTGTCACAGGTATGCATTTGTCTGGGGCCTGTTCACTTCTTGGCCGGGTTGACCGCTACGTGCAAATAAGATGGCAGGTCTGGACTGCAGCAGCCGATGTGTAAGTGTTGTCACAATCACTTTGTTCTGGCTGAATATTTCCACACTGTGTGGGCTGTCTTTGCTGTCTGCATCCCTGTGGATCATTAAATGGTTTTAACTACTGGTATCAGGATCACCCCAGAAGTTCTCCACTCAGGACATCTCCAGGAGCCACGTCTCGGACTGAAAAACAATCTCGTCCTGAAGCCCGCAGTCCAAAAACTGAGACGATGGTCGTTCTTCTTTAAAATAGCCCAAATACCCAATCTAGTTCCTGTTACTGACAGCTGCACTCAGCAACCACCTTGTTAAGTACACCTGTTCGTCTGTTAACACAGATCCCTAATCACCCAATCACACGGCAGCATCTTTTAGACCAAGACAAAATGCTCAAGTTCAAACTGTAAGAAAGAGTGAGCAGATGTGCTCCTCTGTTTCACACACTGCTGGGATTTTTCCACAGAACAATCTCTAGGGTTTACAGAGAACACCCTGAAACAGTGAAAGCATCCAGACAGCAGCAGTTTTCTAGGAGAAAATTACTTTTGGAGGTCAGAGGTCAGTGGAGAGCGGCCGGGCTGCTTCAAGCTGAGGCAGGACGGCCGCAGTAACTCAAATAATCACTGATTACAACCAAAATATGCAGAAGAGCGTCGCTGAACGCACAACATGTTGAACCCTGAGGGAGATACGACCACAGCAGCATCTCTGAGGAATGTTTCCTGCTCCTTGTTGAATCCACCACACGAAGTATCAGGGCAGTTTAGAGGGCAAAAGAGGACTGATGTATAAAGCACTTTGTGGAGTCAAGCAGCACATTTACCTAATCACGTGTCCGGTGAGTGGATGTCACGTCTGAAGATCTGAGTTAGTGGCAGTAGCCAAATGACGAAAAATCGTCTTTTCAGGTTCTTTGTTTCCTTCTTTTTTCCTCTTTTCCTCCACGTGTAATTTCCTGTCCCCTCTGATCTGATTATGCACTGACAACATTTACAGGGGTGAAGGTTTGAACATGTTTAGTCCTATTAACACGTGGGAACACATGCTCGCTCAGTGTCGTCGCTCACAGTGTCGTCGCTCTCGTGCCGTTTACAGAATCTGAACAGCTGTGAATGTTTCTTAGACTATCACGCTGCAGATGGATGCAGGCCAAAGTACACGGAGTATGAATGCATGACTGTACAGTAGTCTGTGAATACACGTGACTGCTGTGAAACAACATGCCTATGCAGAGGGCACACAGTCCCGTGACACCTGAGATGAAATCCATTTCATCCAAAGACACAAACTCGTATCTAAACTCTAAAAGTCGATCGAGACACGAAGACAGCACAAAGACCCACACGGACGTTGTGTACTTGTGCTGCACTTGTGTGATGTGTTTGCATAGGGTTCTTGCAATAGCTGCAGGGATGCGTGCACGCGCGTCCCTGCGGTGACCTTCTCTCGGCTGGAAGACGTTGAAGCAGCCAGAGGTTGTGTTTGATTTCACTCTCCGCTGTCTCTCGCTCGATGTCTTCCTCCACCACACACTCCTCCTTTTTTATTCCTCCAAATCCCTGCCTCCTACCCCCCTCTCCCCCGTTCCTCCCCTGTCCTCAGCCCCCCCCACCTGTGAAGTCCTATTTGTTAGAACAGACAGCAGGTTAGCATTAAATATACATGGGGATTGTCAGCCGGTGGCGAGCACAAAGGCAACTAGGCGAGCCCCAGCGGAATCCAAGCCAGGCCCAGGCAGCCGGGCTCGGGGAGCGGGGGGCCGTCGCCGTCCCCCGTGGGCCCCTCTACCCCACCAGCCCACCGCGCGCGCGCGCACACACACACACACACACACACACACACAGGTTAGAAACCAAAGAGAAGGTCAAAGAGACTAGCACACAGATGCTGGAGTATGCAGATGTACGCAGTGTGTGTGTACAGACACACAAGTCTGCCACCCCCCTCAGCTCACCCACACTCACACACTCACATCTGTCGTCCGCTGGGGCGCAGGGTGATGTACAAGCTGAATCCCCCCTCGAGTATCCTCCCCTCTCTCCCCCTCTCACCCAGATGCAGGCAGAATACTGAATCAGTGAGCGAGGCCTCGTCTCTGCAGAGCCACGCGCACGCAAACGCTTTCTTTTAGTTATTTATAAGAATCACACAGACACATCCGCCATCTCATCCGAATCTGCAGAGAGCCGCACGGGAAATTATTCTGCAGCTTCAACGATGGCGATCTAAAATGGCCGCCCACGACGATCGCACTGACAAACGGTCGAGGGTGACGAGGAAGGTTTGGGTTTGCCGATAGATGTAAAAATAAAGGGAGGACATGATTCAGGGGTTTGGTCGTCTGGCGTCGCGTGATCTGTTCTTCGGTGCACGAGGAGGCCGAGCTCGCTCACACACGGACGATGTCACATACATGCAAACATATGCCGACAGTCCAGCTGTGTTCCTGTCCTGGCATCATTCAGCAGGTATCCCACGCTGCCGGGAGGACGGCAGGTTTGTGAACAGCAGGAAATCTGGGGCCGGACGTCCCAACAACAGTGGAGGACGTTTTTACACGGATCTCTCATTTATAAGACTCAGCCTCACATCGTACATCTGACAGCCTGACAGAGACACGGACTGATTCCCCTGCACGACTCTACGAGAACGTCAAGGAATCTGAGCGGACACATGAGTGACCGTCCTGTCACGAGACAGTTGCAGTCACGTCTGCCCCTCTGATACGGAGCTCAGCATCATACCGGTGGTAATGCAGTAATACGTCTCGTGCGGCGACACGTGGTGGATGCGGTGGTGTTTCCGTGGCAACACCAGATGCCAGTCCTGGAGCAGCGTGACCCATCGCGGGAGGCCAAAGTAGGAGTGGCTCCACTTGTGAATCTGATTGGTTAGCGTGACGAAAACCGCCAGGGCGAAGACGTAGCAATCCCAGGGGTAGGATTCCAGCAAGGCCTCTGAAAGGTGACAGCAGACACAAAGAAAGAAGACGAGGGAAAGTTAATGGAACAATTGATCAAAGTGTTCAGTGTAATGAAGGAGCAGGACTCCCACAGAGATGCTGAACCTCGGAGGTGATGAAGAGCCTGAAAGGAGAGGATGAAACACACTTTATCTAAAGAAGATGTTAGCAATGGTTAGCATGATGTTTCCAATCAGACGACGAACAGATGACTGCACACATTCTGCCACACTGCAGGCACCAGGTCAGGGGTGAGGAAGTAAGCAGTCTACACTCAAAGAAGGAAACGAGGCCATGTTTCCTGATCTTTACTGAGCACCAGACTTCCTGCTGGTGTTTAAACGTAACTATGAATCATTAATCGTTTAACCCTTTAAGACCTACCATAGAACCAAGGCCGCCAGAGCTTATATTATATGTTTACATGCTGTGGAGCCATTTTTGGGAGCATTTCAAGTTGCTATACATCAATACAACCATTATAGCCCAGATTTTAATAATATGTCTGCATTAAGTGCATAGTAATTACATAAATTGCAAAAAAGTGCAATAAACTACAAAAAAATTGAAAATCGTTTTTGTTTTTTTTAACATATATTTCTAGTTAGAGAAATTTAAGAGGCTTATCCCTCAAAACTGTAAATACAAAAAAGTTGCACAAAATAGTTTCCCACCACAGGAAATTTATTTTGAGTGTCTTCATAGTTTTATTTTTGAGATACACCAATTTTTACGTACTGGAGGAAAAACGAAAATAAATATTATGATGCAAATTTGCAAAAAAGCAGCATGTGCATCAAAATAAACTATTTCCAGCAGTGCAATATGAGTCCTAAGCATCCCAGAAACGACACAGAAAGTCATAAAGTCAAACATAACTTTTAAAAACACCAGTATAGACTCGTAAGGCCCTGATGATAAAAAAACTACATTTCCCGCGAAAATGACGTCACTTCCGGTTTCGGGCAGGTAATGGCGGACATGCAAAAGCTCGCGCTGACGTCTATTCCAACGTAGGAAGTGTTACAAACAGCTGATCGGATCGGCAAAGCGTGTTTCTGGAATATTATGTTTTTGTTCCTGCAAGTGCTTTTTATGCAGTTTTTGCAAAGCTTATATGTGGAAGGAAACCGTGACCGAGGACAAGCTGATGGCATAAGATGCAAGTACAACTCCTCCGGTTTCATATGCAAAAAAATTTATTGCGCTAGCTTACGCGGTTCCGGTTCTACCGGGATTTAAATATAGTTACGCACAACAGAGCGTGCCCGCTCCGACCGGCTTTAAAGGGTTAAAGAACTTCTCAGGCTCAGGATACACGTCACACCTGCACAGGTATGGAGGGAGCGACCAGAGCGCTGCTGGCTTTGCATGCGAAGGCTGGGGAACGAAGGTAACACAAAGTCACAGTGAAACACAATAAAAGGTCACTGAAAGCTGTCAACCAATGGGATGAGAGAGCACTTCAAATAATATGGAGTACTTTTATTGAGAAATATCTGGTGTGATGTTAATTTGCACCAAGTAAGAGGTAACCTGCTGAGTCCCATTTATTCATTCTCAGCCTGAACTCTAACAGGACCGGAGTCACCATCAAACAGTCGACATTAGATGACAAGTGACCATCTTTATTCTGAATATCACGCTCTGCAGTATCAAACTCCATGTGCAGCCCAGTCTGATGTCAGGAGCAGACCAGTAAAACTCCTGGAAACCTCCGAATCTCTCCTCTCAGCGAGAACTGTAAAAATGTGCATTTTGATTTCACATTTGAACGTTTAATGAGCCGTGCATTTACAAAATGATGTTGAAGAGTTTCAGTTATTCTTTGTGGTGCTACAAAGGAAAAAACAGCTTTCAGTGCAGCTTTTGGAAGTAAAGGGTGAAATTAAAAGTATCTGATGCTGACTCAGGCTATGTCCACACGTACCCGGGTATTTTTGAAAACGCAGATTTTCCTATGCGTTTGCACCTTTCGTCCACACGTAAACGGTGTTTTTGGATTTTTAAAAACTCCGGCCAGGGTGGATATTTTCTAAAACTCCGTTTTTGCATTTACGTGTGGACGAGAAAAACGGAGAAAACGCAGCGTCAAAGATTTGCGCCCTTTTTGACGTCACACTGTGCGCCACGTTATTGTTTCGGTGAAATGAGTTTCTACAATACTGTTACTGTTACTCTCTGCAGTGTTTAAATGCTCACATATACACACAGTTACTGTCCCTCCACACATACCACTCGTTCTGCTTCTATGCCCCAGCTTTGTTTACTTTTTCCCACCGAGGCTTCTAGGCTTCTGATTGGCCAACATTTCTACACGGTTAGGAATCTAGCACCACCTGCTGCTTTGGCATGTTCATAGCAGCGTTTTCCTTCATTTCTGCGTTTACGTGTGGACGGGATTATTTTTTGTGTACGTGTGGACGTAGCCTCAGTGACAACACTACATAAATCACAGAAACGGGTTAGCAATGTCTTTTTTTCCTTTCTCGGCCCTCTGTGATGTCAGCAGGATTGGATACACTTAATCTGGTCAGGCGCACAGCACTGCGAGCACAGACGCTCAATCATTGTTTTACAACGAGCAGCCAATCAAAAGAAAGTTGGATTAACTGGAGGGGGGCTCAAAGGAAGATGTTTATCTCAGCCTCGCCGAGCCTCGCTCGATCGTGGAAAGCTATCCCGGTGTCCCGCACTAACTGCAGCTGGACATGCGTCCATTTGATGCAAACTCTGACCCAAAGACAACGACAGACACCGGTGGACTGATAACACTACAGCTGATTAATCAGACGTCCTGACCGCAGCCACGCACTCGCCTATAACAAGCATTTTGTCATCGGTAGCTGAAAACTGTTTACGGAGTCAGCGCTGATTTGAGCTGACAGCTGACAAACATGTCAGGACTCACACAGAAGCAGCTGCGCACAACATTTCTGACAATAATGAATGCATGAACAGTATGAGGATGCGCACAGCCTCCATGAACGTGTGAGTCTGGTTTGTCAGCTGATAGCTCTCGGTCTTCCTGTGACTTACAGCTGTCCTCTCTCTGTCCGTCTCCATGCCTTGTCCCTTGTCTTTGGTGAAAACTACAATCTCTTGACCCCAGTTCAAGTGCAGACATGACAGCTGGAGATGTCACCTCGCGCTTTTCAGATTTCCCCGTCTACCTCTGTCTCCGTCTTTGTCTGGTGACCGCTCGACGCTGCGAGGAGCTCGACATGACAGGTTTAGATGTCATCTCACCGCTACGCGACCCTCCGCTGCCCCCGCGCGCTCTCTCGCTTCCTCTGTTCTCCGTGCGCTCTCGCCCTCGAACGCTTAGCTGCGACCTCTTAAGGCGCGGACATGACAGGTGTGGATGTCACTGCGTCCGTTTGGTGACCTCTTGACTCCCTGTGGTGTGTGACATGACAGGTGTGGATGTCACCTACAAGTGGACCTCACTGTTGCTGCCTCTAATCTCTCCTCCCTCTCGCCTCATGCACGGATCCCTCCTGTGGACAAGCAGCTGAACTTTTAACATTTTCATTCTTTTGGTTTCAGACGATTTGTTAAAGTCTGACTCCCCTTAAACGTACCGATGATCTTTTACAGATACTTACACCGTTCAAACACAATAACACTTTTAACCTTTACTTTCTTTTGACATTTCTGGTTAGTTTTACATCTAATCTCTAATATCATGTCAGTAACTCAAATGTATTTCACTCATGCACAGTAGAGCTAAGTTAGGAAAGCTAAACTGCTCCATATTCCACAACCTCTCAGACTCGTACGATGATGAAGTGAAGCATTTATTTCTTCTGAATAGAGACTTTTTAAAAAGGGATGTTTTGCACATCAACACTTACCAGACCCTCACAAACACCTGCTGAAATAATAATGACACAGGACTGTTTAAGAAAGGCCATCAAATCAAAGTTTTATGTTTATACTCCGAGAAACCACAGTAAAGGTACCCAAAAGAACTGGAAAACTACTGAATACGTGTGCGCAGGAGGGATATGGCCTATACTGGATAAATGATGTTAAATATGGAGCTGCCAGGCAGGAGCAGACGTGCACAGAGTCATGGATGTAGTGAAGGAGACTGTGGTCGTGTCCAAATTCATGGGCTGCATCCTCCTGAGGACCCGGCCTTCGCGGTCTACGTGGGCCGGGTCCTCAGAAGGTCAGGTAGGCCGGAAGTAAACGGCTGGGGAAATGGGACAGTCCAGCCTTCTGATTAGCGTCGCCGCTGTGTCGGTGGAGTTTAATAAACTCAGCCGTCTGCTCCTTGCTATCTAAAATATAACAGGACACTGGCGTAAATTCTCGACCGTCTCATACTTCTGTTTAATCAGTTTTCTGTTTGACGTTTAGTCAGCTGTGTAAAAACCAAGGAGGAACCCACCCGGGGGATTAATAAAGTTTTATCTAATCTAATAACTTTAATCTCAGCCAAACCGATTTACTCACGAACAAACAAAACACTGAAAAAAAGCCCAACAATCACATTTGTAGGTTGTCTAAGTGACTTATATATTACGTTTAACCCGAGCAGCGAAACTCCGCGGTGATCTGAACATGATGTGCCGGGAGTTGTGCCGTTCTCGGCGGCTTCAGTGACCCTCGAGCTCCCGGCTAGCTATCGAGCTGGTGGGTAGCAGACGTCTCCGAAAACGTCGAAGCACTTTTGCAAATATGCGATATCTTGATAAACCGAGCAGATATTTGAAGTTTGCACAGCTACTTTCTCGCCTGAAAATATGTTAAAAGTTTATTTTGTGACCCAGAAAGATTAGTAAGAGTAATTTTAAAACTTAGTAGCGGCCGCCATTGTTGGAAACTGGAGTTTGGCTGGGCCGCGCTATGAATTCTGGGATATGGTGGGCCACGAAGGACACCCCCGACCCATCCTTCAAATTCGGGGAAAAGGAGGACGCATTTGTCGGCTGCATTGGGAGGAGTCTACGAATTTGGACAGCCTTCGGCGCGTCGCTGTGACGTAATCGGTCTACAAATGCGGCCTCAGGAGGATGCAGCCCATGAATTTGGACACGACCTATACAGAGGGTTGGTGTGACAGGAAGGAGGTAGGAAGATGGTAAGATGGAGGTAGATGGTAGATGATGTGCTGTGGCGATCCCCAAAAGTAACAGCCAGAAGCAGGAGCAGCAGTACTAGCAGTAGTACTAGCAGTAGTACTAGCAGCAGTACTAGCAGCAGTAGTAGTATTATTTAGGGTTTTATGCGAATGTAACAACTCGATCGTTATCTTTTATGTTCTAAAGCATATAGTTAGGGCTGGACCAGGTGACCCTGAATCCTCCATTAGTTATGCTGCAATAGACGTAGGCTGCTGGGGATTCCCATGATGCACTGGGTGTTTCTTCTTCACTCACTATGTATTAACAGACCTCTCTGCATTGAATCATATCTGTTATTAACCTCTGTCTCTCTTCCACAGCATGTCTTTATCCTGTCTTCCTTCTCTCACCCCAACCAATCACAGCAGATGGCCCCGCCCCTCCCTGAGCCTGGTTCTGTTGGAGGTTTCTTCCTGTTAAAAGGGAGTTTTTCCTTCCCACTGTCACCAAAGTGCTGCTCATAGGGGGTCATATGATGGTTGGGTTTTCTCTGCATCTATTATTGTAGGGTCGACCTTACAATAACAGGCGACTGTTGTTATATAAATAAATAAATTTGTATAAATAGAATTGAACAAATAGAAACAGACTTGTTTCGTGCATGCATTTCTTTTCCTCTGAATGTATGAATGAAGTCCAGTGCAGACTTTACACTGGTACTTTGTTATTTCGTTTCCTATCCAGCTACCTCGGTTTATCACTTTATCAGACATGCACAGTGCTAGATGCTTGGGAGCAGCTTAACCTCACAGCACGGTAGCTAACCTAGCCTTTAACCCAACTAACTGATGTCAACTCCCCTCCGCTCCTCCCATCAGTGACCTTTCAGCTCAACTTGTAGTGTAGACATGACAGGTGGAGATGTCACCTCCTCAATAACAGCTTGCTCAGTTTCTCCTGCTGATCTTCCTCCTCCAGTCCCTCCCACCTCTTGCCCTGCAGCTGTAAGGTCAGTGCACATGATCACCTGCCCTATGCTTTTCCTTAACTTCCATTAGTCTGGCACCTTGCAGTACTAAGGCACAGCTACAAACTGTTTGACACTGTAGCTGACCTTCTGAAGTCCTTGCATTTTCATCGCCAGTTTGAGGTTTAATTGTAGGAAGTTAGCTCAAACCTCTACAATGTTACACCCTCGAGCTTCTCAGGATAATAAGAATGGCAATGATGATTTTTTTTTTTTTCTACACAGGAAGCAAAATATTTAAGGCTATGACACACTGAGGTTTCCAAACAGCAGCTGTCTGTGTCCATCCTGGGCTTCCTTCACCTGATCAGATCAACAAATCCCAGCCAGTTGGTTGGTTGGTGAATGTTTGGTTCATCCAATCTGAAAGAAGGGCTAAAATGACTTTCCACTCGTTGTTTTACCTTTCTTCTTTCACTGAAGAAATACTCGTCTTTTTTCTTGGTTGTTTTCAGACACTACTACTACAGAGATAGTGGGCACAAAGATATGATGGAGCAAAGAAGGAGCTCCCAGCTCTTTCTAGTCTAGTGTTGACACTAAAACTACGTGTGCCAAGATTCTGCCTATTCGTCACATTCATGCTGATTTAAACACCAGTTAGATTAGGGGATGGCGTGTCCTCCAAGTCCTCCATCAGCAGCAGCGTCCATGTTCTAAGGACCCTACTGACCATCAGGTCACCAGTTCTGATAGATGGTGGCATTCGTGCAGACTGGTTACAGAACTGCTGTTCTCGTTATTGACCAACCTTTATCACATGTAAGATATGCCCACAGCTGCTAGTAGATATTTACAGGAAACTGACTCGCCCACAAGAGCACAGCTCAAACAGTGACTGCAATAGTGCAGAAATCTGTGTGTCTCTGCAGTCGGTTGTGTATAAGCACATGTGTGATTTACCTGGTGTGTAAGTGAGGAACTTGTAGGCCATGTGAGCCAGCGGTAGGATGGGGATCATGCAGTTATCGCCATTGGTTTCGATGAAGTCGTGGCGAGTGATGGCAGTCGGATCGATGTGGTGCTCCCTGAATGGTCGAAGAAATGCCTGCAAAGAAAAGAAATGAATAAAACTATTCTCAGTCTAAGCTCCGACGACTTTCTGCTCGTACAACAACTGGCTTTAGAGGGAGGACTTTATTTAAACCATCATTATCTTATTTTTATATGAAATGAAAAATACTGAAGTGGTGGCCTTTCCAAATCAAAGTAATCCACACAGATCCCAAACTAGACTCTGCTCGCTGTTCCTGCCTCAGCAGCTGCACATCCACCCGATCCTGACTGAGAAGTGCGGATATCAGTGAATCTACAGGCCAATCCATCCACTTCAGTTATATGTTGTTCTGTATGCACTTTGTAACTCGCAACAGCTAGCAGGAGAACTAGCGTAGCATGGAGGAAGATGAAGGTGAGAAAAAGCAGCTCGGAGTTACCGACTGCCGTTTCTATATGTTTGCAAAGCTGTGCAGACGGCGGTGAGTGAGTCGGCGTCACCTAAACGCTTTGGCTTCTTTTGTTTGCTTGTTTTCATGTCAGAGAGACAATTAGTCCATTTGTTTATGGCCAATGACATTTTTATGCAGTTTTGTTTCTGCACACGACTGCAGCGGAAGTTAAATCAAGATTTGGTTCGACTGCACACTTTTATCTTTAATCCAAAGGTTTAATTTTATTCATGAACCATTTTGAGAGGCTCAGACGTTGAGATAACAGCGTATTAATAACACAATCATGACATCAGGACACAAATGAATGGAACAGGGTGAACAGCCGATCTAGTCTGTGCTAAATAAAGGTGCTACAGTTACATGCACATACAGGCTGAAAGTCATCGTTGGGTTCCTCTAATGAATTTAAATTCACTTTAAACCACAACACAAAACAATGTTTATCCTCTTTACGCCAATGCAGATCAAATACACACACACACACACACACACACACACACACACACACACACACACACACACACACACTGTGCAACCCCAAAGCTCATATCCAGCATCCTAATAAACCACAGAACAGCAGTCAACTTGTGCAAACACACTCATACACATAAATGACCCATGGACACCCCACCAATTCAAAAACGTGTGCTTTAGAACACACACAGACACACACACAGACACACACACCCAGCAAACCCCAGCAGCACTGTGCAGAGGCAGACACCTGTCTGTGAGAGCATGGGGGTCTCAAATGAAAGACTGAATCTGAATCTCAGAAGCACAAAAGAGGACAGAAAGAAACACACCCACATGCACACAGAGGATAAAGGTAATTTATTTCTCTGTGTGGAAAAAGCAAAAAGAGGAAGGTTTGCATGTGTTTGTGCACAGTGCGCATTTATCCGAGTGCGTGTTTGTGTGCAGCCGTGGAAACATCAGCGTGAAAACTCATTATTGTCGGGTTAGCCGCTCGAAACAATCGCACACGCCTATCAGCAGACATCGTCGGTAGGTGCCACTGCAAACGCTGAAACTATCTGTTGATATCCTCACAATTACGTGCCCAGCTCCCTTCTCTACCGCTGCTTCCCCCTCCTCCCCTCTTCCATCGTCCCCCTCCTCTCACCGCAGCCCTCAGCTAGATGAAAGGCCGGCTAAGCCGCAGAGGTCGTGCCGAGAGGGGCGGCACGGGCGCTCCCAGTTAACGGCGGGCCACCGGTCGCTGCGTGTCCTCTAATCCCACACCGTTTAACGGCCTGCCTTGCACGACATCCGTTAATCACCAGCTCACATCGCCCATCGCCCCAGCAACCGCCGCTGTCCCACTGCTTGGACGGACACGCCCTTCCACCCCCTTCTTTTTTTGTCCTTCCAACCTCGTCTGCTGTATTTTTTATTAGTTTCTCTCTTTTTTGGGCCCAACCTTACCATCCTTTAATATCGCACTCTTTTTTCCTCCTTCTGTCCTTTAAATAAGAACCGACTTACATCATTCAATTAACTCTCTTTCAATGCTCCAATCAGCCTCACTGGAGAGTTGCCTTGAAAGAGATTTGTTTGTTAACGACACAAGGACAGAAGTAGCGATGCTTTTAAAATATGACTGCACAAGTGAACTAGACGGGGAGAAAGGATCTTAAAACATATATCCCAAAACTGTAAGCACATCTGGCAAATTTCCGTGTGAATCGAGCATCATTGGGAACTAATGAGCGTGACTTTGTCCTCAAAGTGGTGTCATTAGAGGACTGCTAAATCCTTGTTGAGTCAATTAAAGCTCAACGACACGATGACGACAAAAAGTCTCCTAAAGGAAATGTGGAAACGCTACGGGGAAATTGTCGAGCACTTCTTAAACTAGTGTTGCAATTTTAGCACTGCTGAGTAGAGAAAAGGCTTTCTGTAGACTCACAGAAAGAACAAATTGGTGTTACACAATTTCTCCTGGAGAGCAACAACCTCGCAGTGTACTTTGTGCAATAATTCTCGCCCTATTTTGTCTGAACAACATATTCCAACTGTGATGTGGACAGAAGCATGCATCATAATGCGCTCTCTGAATGTGTTGATACACAAGTTTGTACTCCAGATTTTCTTTTTCTTTTAAGCCAAATGCTGATATGATGCATGTACTCCAGAGTACAGTGGGTACTGGCGGGTTACGTTTCCATGAGGACAGCGGCTGACTGGCTCCACTAGCTTCCTTACTTTGACGCATTCCTTAACTGACGACTGTTGTTACTTTGTAGCTAAACACATGAAGCCCCATGTTTCACTAATGACACACAGACTAATTCTAGCATCCAACAGCAGTGCTTGTTACTGTAACTGCCATAAAAACCTTGATTTGAATAAAGTCTTTAACCCTTTAAGACCTACCATAGAACCAAGGCCGCCAGAGCTTACTTTATATTTTTACATGCTGTGGAGCCATTTTTGGGAGCATTTCAAGTTGATGTACATCAATACAACCATTATAGCCCAGATTTTAATAATATATCTGCATTAAGTGCATAGTAATTACATAAATTGCAAAAAAGTGCAATAAACTACAAAAAAATTGAAAATCGTTTTTGTTTTTTTTAACATATATTTCTAGTTAGAGAAATTTAAGAGGCTTATCCCTCAAAACTGTAAATACAAAAAAGTTGCACAAAATAGTTTCCCACCACAGGAAATTTATTTTGAGTGTCTTCATAGTTTTATTTTTGAAATACACCAATTTTTATACACTGCAGGAAAAACGAAAATAAATATTATCATGCAAATTTGCAAAACAGCAGCATGTGCATCAAAATAAACTATTTCCAGCAGTGCAATATGAGTCCTAAGCATCCCAGAAACGACACAGAAAGTCATAAAGTCAAACATAACTTTTAAAAACACAAGTATAGGCTCATGAGGCCCCGATTGGAAAAAACTACATTTCCGTGAAAATGACGTCTCTTCCGGTTTCGGGCAGGTCATGGAGGACATGCGATAGTTCGCGCTGATGGACGTAGGAAGTGTTACGAACAGCTGATCGGATGGCAAAGCGTGTTTCTGGAATATTATGTTTTTGTTGCTGCAAGTGCTTTTTATGCAGTTTTTGCAAAGCTATATGTGGAAGGAAACCGTGACCGAGGACAAGCTGATGGCATAAGATGCAAGTACAACTCCTCCAGTTTCATTTCAATTATTGCGTTAGCTTACGTGGTTGCAGTGCTACAAGGATTTAAAAGTAGTTGCGCAAAACGGAGCGTGCCCGCTCTGACCGGTTTTAAAGGGTTAATCAAACCACCTGTTTTAAAGAAAAACGTCTTCTTCAGCTGCTCCCGCCCACAGACGTTTACTTTACTGGGTCTAAAAATCTAAAGCTACACAAGTCCAAATAAAAGCGTGTGTGCGCAGATGAATGATAACTCTGTTTAAATCAGGCAGCTACCACACTTTCAACATCAGCAGGAGAGCAGCAGTGACACAAAAACACGACCCACAGTCTGAAATATAAGGTGTGACATGAGATGTGTAGGATGAATTCGATGACCTTCAGTGGGAGCCGGTCTGAGACAAGACACGTTGAACAGTTTGGAGATCAGCGGTACATAAAGTACAGACAACACATGTTTACACAGGTCATCACAGGTAGAGGCGACAGGAAACTGGACATACATCAGCAAAAACAGAATAAAATAACAGAAGGCATAAATAAAGCGCCAACTTCTAACGCTCTAATACGGCCGCCATTAGCCTCAGGTGTTCTGAATCACGCTCGTGTTTGATATTCAAACTAACGCTAACCGGGAGCACGGGCCGGCTTTATTCTCAGCCTCACAAATACAGCAGAGGTGGACGCTTTATTTCCAGCAGACTATTGTCAGCCCTCTGTTCTCCGTAAAGGTCCATTCTTCTCTGCCAGTTAAAGTCTTTATTAGAGGTCTCCTACAGTGTCCAACACACCATGCAAATCTGTGACTGCTGCTGTGCCTTTGGTCCCAGTAACTACCCCAAACCTCAATAAATGCCACATTAGAAATAAACATCACACCAAATAATACCTTCTGCAAACACAACAAGTAACACAGGGATCCTAAAATTACTGTTCAGCATCATCTGGTAGTACAGTGCACATATCAAATAAATATTATTAAGGTAGCATCTAAAAATAGAGACATACATTAGGTACAGCCCAAATTACACGAACCATTAGAAATCATCACATCGAAGTCAAGACTGTCGGTGCTGCAGCTAATCAGATTACACTGAAGTACTGGCAGTAATCTCAAGCCTGAATCCAGCAGTCTGCTGAGCAGAGACATATTTGATTTACACACAACAACAATGCTAATTAATCAATTCATGTTTTTTTCCTGGTGTGTTTGTGCAATAACTACAGTCATGTATACATCCTTTCATTGTACACGTTACATTTGAATGAGTACCGCATGTACTGCATGTAACTACATAACAACATCTGTACCTGTTCGTGGTTTTAAGGTTGGCGCCAAACATCTGTATTTACGTTTAAATACATAATCACCTTGTATGTATAAACAATACGAGCAGACACGGGATTATTTTAAATTAATTTAAAACAAACATCATTCGTTCCTTCGCGTGCACTGCACTGATAGACGACAGCGCTCTACACGTCCAGCCTCTAAGCTGTTACACTCACGAGCTGGTAGCTAACCATGCAAAAAGCAGGAGCTGCAACACAACAGTCTACAAATGCAGCACTGTAGTGATGAGGTGTGACAGCCTGCACGTGTCAAAGCTCAGAAAGACAACGAGGAAACAATGAATGACATGCATCACGCTGTAGACGTGTTTATATAATGTTGTTTAAATCACATTAGTACAGCAAATACTGTCTTGTACTACAAAAATACTACAAATTGCATTACAGGTGTTAAGGTGATTCTGGTGTTTGCGGTCATATAGTCATATAGGGCAGCTGTAGCTACAACTGTAGCTGCCTCCACCAGTGTGTGAATGTGAGAGTGAATGAATAGTGGCATTGTAAAGCGCTTTGGGTGCCTTGAAAAGCGCTATATAAATCCAATCCATTATTATTATTATTATTATTATTATTATTATTATATTTAACTATGATAATAAGTATTTGTAAATAAAACAAATGTTTCCATGTGTTTGCAGTTTTGCAGTCAAAGTAACAAATGGTGTGAACTGCAATCAAAGAGTGAACAATATCAAATTATTATTAATGATGTAGTGATAACATGTGGGACAGTGTGATTAATGCCTACGGTTCTTACAGGGATGCTTCACACATCAGCTTCCATTTTTCACACGTTATTTATATATGAATAATTCATAAATACAAGGAGCAGTAGATGAAACGCTCCCACACTTCCACTCACTAAATTCACACGCCATTAATCAAAGTTCACATGAACCAATCTGCATGCTGCACCGGATCATACTGATTTTAATTGGATGAAATGAGGATAACCTTTACTCTAATTGGCTGAGAGGAGTGTGTGGATTACTGTAACGCAGCCACATAAATATGTGCATACTGTATGTGCACTGTGCGCTGAAAGGTCGTCAATATTCAAGGTGAGACTGTTCACATGTGACCCCGTGTGTGCGCGTGTGTGAGTGCAGTGGACATTACTGCCTACAGGGAAATCGCTTTGTGTTACACTGACATTTAGCTTCAGGTCACTATGGAAGTGCAAAGCTGTGGGGACGAGGGACGACTGCTACCACGGTGATGCAGTCCCAGGAAAGCGAAGACACCAACTTTTGACAAAACCTCCAACTGTAAAAACCAAAAACCAAAGAAACCCGTCCCATCTGGCTCGCTGGGAATATTCAGGAAAACTGTACCAAAGCAAGAACGATGCAAAAATAATGGATCTGAGGATGGACGTGTTTTTAAAAAGGGCTTTTTTAAAATACTATCATTTATAAAGGTGCTCTTCTGCACTCATTTCAAATACCAGGCGCTTTCTGACAAACAAATAAAATAAATGAAAATGACATCAGCTGCCTCGTCAGTGCCGCTCTCATCCCACAGACGCTCCAGTTCAGTCAGCAGGACATGAACCCATTCTCCACCTGCTGCAGGTATCAGCTGCAGTGGCCTTCCAGCTCAGAGTGCATTTAAAATGCAGGAAAAGCACTGCAGTCCCCCGCCTGCAGTCACCCCGCCTGCAGTCACCCCGCCTGCAGTCACCCCGCCTGCAGTCACCCCGCCTGCAGTCACCCCGACTGTACAAGAAGCACGATGAGACTGTGGACTCACAGCAGTGAGTCAGCCAGTGGGGGAACAGGCGAAGGACAGAGCTAGGTGGACTGTCCACTGATAAGAACTGTAACAGATGGTGTGGTACTTCTCGATTAATGAAAAAATAAATATTAAAAATGCCAAAACTTGTTTCCAAAAGTGTGCACAGGTGGCGCTGCTACAGGTATTTCTGACAGTGGGCCCAAATAACCTGACACTGGGCCATTTGACCTTTGTGTTCTGAAAGGTCACTAAAGATACAAAAATATATGTCACTACTAGTAATGCTGCTGCTGCTACTACTAGAATATTTTGGTGTTTGGGAAATATGACTTGTATTTCTTTTGAAGAGCAGACATTAATCTTCCATCTCTGTTTAAAGTGTGGAGCTCAAAATAAGAGGACGAGATTTAACAACCAAGCTTGGAAAAAGTAAACGGTCGGCTGTAAGATGAACAGTTTGACTTTGTCCTTCTATGTTGAGGGAAAAAAGAATGATGAAGGGGAAATGTTTGCATAACACTCAGAAGCAATCGAATGAACCATGTGATTTGCTAAACTTACCTTGACTGAAGAAACTTAAGAAGCCAAAGTTGGTGACAAAGCAGCTGCTGTATCAAAACCGTGGCAGTGATTGCTTGGGTTGAACTACGAGGGGTTTAAAAGGGTCTCAGACGTTTGGGGAGTTGGTTGTAAATGTCTGCAGACAAACCAAATCAATGACCAGGAGCTTTCCAGTGCAACCAGTCTCTCTGACCAGCCTGTAGGCCTGCAGAAATGGAGCTTTACCAATTGATTTCAGAGAGACAGCCAGCAACAACTAGTCAGCGATTACACACTTTCCTGGTGACCAGTGGTTACCAGCTGGTCAGCGACCCGCCTGTCTGACAGAGGCAAAGAAGAACCGACACTAGTGAGACTGCTGCACACCTGATTCAGAGTTCGGTCGGCAGGAAAATGAACTTGATTTGATGTGAAATTATTCAAAGTCGTTTGATACAGCCCGCCTGCCTGTGTGTGTGTGTGTGTGTGTGTGTGTGTGTGTGTGTGTGTGTGTGTGTGTGTGTGTGTGTGTGTGTGTGTGTGTGTGTACCTTCCCAATAACAGGGATGTCCACCGACCCCCAGGTATCTGCTCCCCAGTGCACAATCCCCGATGCAAAATCTGCCGTCACTATTCCGAGGACTGTTACATAAATGCGGGCGTGGACAGAGAATTACAAAAACTTGATTAGAGGTGTACATGAACTCATGAAAATGATTATTAGCATTTACATACAAAATCCCAGCCATCACAGTTTAGTGACTTCGTGTGAGTGTCAGCTTACCGATGCCGAGGACGATCTTGTAGATGTGAACAGTGGAGAAGTGCAGGAGGAGGAAAGAGAAGTTGATGATGAAAAGAAAGAGGCACAGAATCACACACACCCACTCCTGGAGCCGTTTACCTGAGGACGACACAGAAACACCTGACACTGCTGGGCTGACAGGCAAATACAGACAGACAGTGGGTGTCTGTATTAATGAAGGGGGGGGGGGTGTCCGCTGGGAGAACGCGTCGCTTTTTACCGAGGGTCAAAGGACCCGTCGCCCACAACGACCACGCCCGTGTGTCCAGGCTGTTAATATGTAATCAGATGAAGACAAGTGTACTCCAGGCTGCAGGGTCATGACCTCTCATATGTGAAACACTGACACGGACGCAGCACCGAGCAGCACACACACAAGGGCCGTTTCAGGTGGGAGGTAGACCTCATAGGTCAGCAGTATCAACTAAAGAGGAAGAACAGGGACTAACTAAAAGTACTCTATTGCAATTCAGCAATATTAGAAGGGAGAAAGCCTCCAGCCAACAGCACTGAAGATCAGAGATAATATATTATTGAAAAGGAGCGCGCAGCATAGAGCGCGCAGCATAGAGCGCGCAGCATAGAGCACGCAGCATAGAGCACGCAGCATAGAGCACGCGACGTGAGCGAGAAGCGTCTCCCACAAACTTGCGGTCTTCTGAATCGCGCCTTGCTTCCTTCTTCGCGGTCCTTGCTCGACCTGCCAGCTCAAGCAGGAAATGTGACATCGTTCACTAAATAAAGCCACAAATATAAACTACCGCTGTAATGTTTTTAACTCACTTTCTTCTTCTTTTACAGCCACGCCCCCACGCCGTTCTCCTAATCCTTCTGTCATTGCCAATCTAATGTGCCTTTAAAACTTTAATGTGTCCAGATCCTAACGTATCACACAGCATTAGGAGCCTATAAGATATTCATGACAGTTTTTTCTAATAAAGCACACAGGCCTGTAGACCTGAGTATGAATATGCTATCAGCCTCTCATATGGACTGAAGCGGTCACCCGAGATTTAGAATATGTGATTATGGATATTTCACGAATCGTCAAACGTGACCCTTCACCTTCTAAAAATAGACGCCATCAAAGTTGTAAAGAAGCAGATGGTAGAAACTTCTAAATGACTTTGACTTTGCTGGTTGTTGAAAATTGTTTTGAAAAACTTTCAGCTGTGAACGAGTCGTTTGGTGCGCTGATAACCACATACTCTGCTTGATTCAAACAATCATCTTTAACAGGAAGTCTGTACAGATTATATTTAATGTACTGCTGAAAAACAAAAGTCAAAGGAATACATTTTAAGCAGAGTTCAGCATCAAAAAACTTCTAGGATGTTGGTGGGGAACCTCCAAAGAGGTTTTACAGTGACGTCACTTTTACCCCTCATCATCTTCTCTGACTGCTCTTACAGGAGTCAGGGTCACTGCTGGTATCATGATACCTGGACCCTCCAAAGACTGCAAATGTTGTCCAACTGCTCCAAGATGGCTCAGTCATACATGCCACTGGCAGAAGGTTTGCTGTATCTCCCGGCACAGTCTCGAGAGCATGGAGGAAAGTCCAGGAGAAAGGCAGTTACTGTAGAACATCCATCAGTAGAGTGGGCATCTGCTCCTCTGTCCAAGGAGGAACAGCAGGAGGAACTGCCAGAGCCTGACAGAAGGACTTCTAGCAGGTGTGAATGTCTCTGACCAACCAATCAGAAAGAAGACTTCATGAGCCCAAAATCCTCTAGTGAGCCCTGTGTTCACTGTGCAGCACCATGGAGCCTGGCTGCCATAATACCAGAACAGGCAGGTCCGCCACCAGCACATGTGGCAAACATGGGTCTTGATAAGGCGTGGGGGATGCCCGTAACATCGTTCAGCATGTGGTCAGTGACGGTGTAGGGGCGGCACTGAGCATACTCACTACTGATTACTGTCAAGTATCAGGATGAAATCCCTAAACTACTGTCAAACATTACGTTGGTGCAGTGGCTGCTGGTTCCTCCGAGTGCACAACAACGCCGGCCTCATGTGGCGAGACAGTGCGGTCAGTTCCTGATAACGCCGACTGGCCCCGGTGTTCGCCTGACCCAAGTCCAGTAGATCCCCTCTGGGAATGATGCTTCGATGTCAGATCCATGGTCTCGTCAGGAGCATGGCCCAACATCGGCACACAAAGAAGCACACGGGGCCGTACGAACTACTGAGGACCATGTTCAGGTGCAACATTATGCTGCGTTACTTTACGTTGATTTGGGGGTTCCTTTGAATTCAGCCCTTTGTGCAGAAGGTCGATCGTTTTCCTGTAAGTGACGCTGTGTGCTCCAGTTTCTAACACCATCCATATCAGCACAGAGATCAGCAGATCTGACATCTGATGTGTTTTCAAAGTGTTCCTTTAATTGTTTCTTAGTAGTGGATAATATAAACATATAATGAAATCTTGATGGCTCATGCCAAGTATCGGCTGGTGTCACCAGCTCCAAAGCTGCTTCCCCAGCACATCACAGCAGAGTACATCGTAGTTTCCACAACTCAGTGACAGAAAACCTGTCAACATTTTGCAGAACTCACTGAAGGATCTCAGCTTCCTCAAAAATCAGAGCTTGTTCGTTCCTTTTTGGTCTCTCAGTTCTCGATGGGCACATCCAAGCATTGGGCCCAGACACGACATCACCTTCCTGTCTGAGGACAGACATGGGTCGTGTCGCCATCCTCTTCCTTCTGGAGTTGATCGCCATCTTTCTGGTTTTATTCACACACGCCATATCATACCGTTCACATATGATATGGCGGTATTTATTTTCTTATGGTGTTAGGCAATGATAAGAAAATAAAATATCACGATAGAATATGGGTAAAACACGCATGTGCAGTGCCTTTGTTTTCATACGCACATGGCCGAAAAAACATGGCGGAAATGGAGAATGGGAAGGGGGAAACCGGATGAACCAGAATTGGTTTGTAAAAATGGTGCCACTTCAGTGGTGTGACACTGGTTTAGCTTTCGTCCGTCAGATACCCACCAAAGCAAATTTTTTTGTCGAACATGCAAGCAGCCGTCGTTATTGCCGTATTTGTCGGACTAAGGTGCTCGTAAATCTGGGAGTAATCTGGGTCCTAAACTCCGTCCCCTTCAGGTCCCAAAGTCAACAAACACTACAGCATCACAGAGTTACAAACTGTCTAAATTCTTTCATCTTTAATAAAATGATCAGCGTTGCTGCTTTACCAGGTGTAACAATTAAGTTTAACATCCAGGCATCCATGAAAACAGGATTTATTACATTTAACAGCGTTAGAAGTTAGCAGGAAGTTAGCTCGCTAGTTTTGCTAGTTACCTAAACATGATATAGCATGTTCTGACTGAGAGATTTCTGAAGCATTCAAACGTACAGCTCTGCTATCACTTCCAACATAAATGAAGACAGAAAACTAAACAGCAGTGACGTTTGTAGGGTTACTGAAGTTGGGCTAGCTGCTATATAATGATGTGCTACGTGATCGCTAGCTACACAGCTATGTTAGCATAACATAAACACAGTGACGCTGGAGGATGAACGCTAACTTTTTTCCACTCGATAAAAGTTAACGTGAGGGTTCCTGATGGTTAGAGACAAATGCAATCACATGGCAGGATGCTGTAAACGGACCAAACTTCAGTCAGGAGAACGACTGAGATAATCCATCCACAATACGAGGTTAGTCATTAATATACTGCAACAACATGGGAATAGAGCAGCTGTGATAGAATACAGCATTCACGAATCAATATTCAATAATATTGAAGTGGAGGAAGCAAGAAGAATGAGTTGAATAAAGTTTGATTTATCTGACTGCTCTGTTTCGCTTAATGTGTCTTATACTCCCGAGCAGCTTATGGTCCGAAAAATACGTATTTGACTTTTTTTATTTGGCACACTGCAGTTTAATGTTGCAAAGCTCCTCTTTTTACCTTCAGTGGATATTATACATGGTTATGCTCAGGATATGTCAGCACATTTCTACTGGAAATGCCTTTTGGTTAAACCTTCAGCAAGGAATTTGCATTTGCACTGTTAATGTTTATATAGCTTTAATGCACATAAAAAAAACAGCTGCTTGTTTAAGTGAAAATAAATGGATGGTTTTTTGCGCTAGTAAAGTTGTGGAGTTGCATTGTGTCTCGCATCAATTATATCGTCAGTTATATCGTTATCGCAAATTTTCAAATACATATCGTGAAAAATATTTTGGGTCATATCGCCCTGCTCTACTTCACACTCAGATGATTCCTCACAGACAGCACTCACACACTAGTGCCCTGCCCATCACTAACACATCCAATCACTGCAGAGCATTTCTAAAGGTGGCCTGACCCAGGGTGGTGCTAAAAATGTAAGGTGTACCAGGTGAACCTGTTCTGCTCACCACAAGAACAGATGCAGATACATGAATTTCATTCACAGGATAACAGGACGATAGCTAAAGGCCTGATTTCTTCACATTTATGTTATGCAACACGATTTTTTGGCAAGATATCCGAGACCTGCAGCTCTCAGCAGGTCATCAAAGCAAAACAAAGATCTACCAGCAGATGCAGTCTGAGACGGAGGAGTGGAGTCGCTTCATCTGCAGGAGGTTTAATATCCAGTATTAAACATAATATGAACTTTCACAGAACCATTGAAACCACTGAAATATAAGAAGAGAATAAGTGATGAAGAGAGTAGAAAATGTTTCGTGCAGACATCCTGGTGAAACATTTTTAAGTTTTTAAGCTCCAACTTTGCAGCACAAAAACTAATCTCCAAATGTTCGTCTGTGTCTGTGGAAATGCTGCAAATTCTTCTTGAGAAAAGCATCACGTGTGAGCACCAGGCCCGTGGACACATCGATGGTACAAAGACTACGATACTGCGAACATGTGAGGCAGGTCCAGTGTGTTTACATCATATACACACAGTCCATACGAAGGTCAAGTGGACCACATTTAGCTCTGTTGTCTCCAAGCTTCATCTGACACCATTTTCTAAACTCTACCCCAAAGGCGCGCGCGCGCACACACACACACACACACACGCACACACGCACACACCTCAAGGGATCACTACACCAAAATTCACTCTCTCCATCTCTCTCACCGTCTGCATGCACACAGACAAAGACACACACTAACAGACGTACCATGACGCTCAAACTGATGGATTTCCTAACACATTTTCACATCTCTTTCTATCACACACACAATCATCTGACACATACACACATCCAGACACTCCATCTCCTTCACACACACACACCCACAGTGCAGGGCCGTGGAGCAGTGGGGCGGCTGTCAGGTGATGTGCGTCAGTCCTTGGATCCTCCAGCTCCCTGGTGAGGGGAAGGAAACTAGGACAGGCCTCCACAGAGCGCGTGCACACACACACACACACACACACACACACACACACACACATAAGCCCTCGTCCCTCAGGCCATGGCATTGCTGGATATCGCACACAGCTACAGACACACACACACAAACAGGCTTTACGAGCATGTATGGACATATGTTAGCGTGTTTGAACACCCACACACCCTCAGCAAACACAAACCTCTCTCGATAAGAACACACATACTCGACCTGCCTTTACTGGGCACAACAACACCCAAATTAAAGGCACGTAAACACACACACAGACACACACAGGGCCAGAGCGGTGCACTCATTAATATCATTCTGACAACAACTGGCTCCCTGGCAACCTCTCTGCCATTGCTCACCCAGCAGCACCCCCTGCCTGCAAGCGTGCATGTGGGTGTGCACGGGGATTTAACCTGGGCGGAGCTGGGGGAGGGGAACGAGGGGTGCTAATAGGCTGAAATTAATCAACGCCGGCTGATTCGCTGTCTGGGGAATGAGTGGCGGGCAGCAGGCAGGAAGGCAACACATTGTGAATACTAATGTCCTAACACATAGGAAAGATGCCTTTACCTGAGCTTCTTTGTCAGGTACATACACAGTGAGTATGTAAAGGGTGTGGAGCGCGAGTCATTTATACCCGTTTATACAGTAACAGCTGCAGTACGAGGCAGCAATATAAAGACTCCTACAATCTGTAAGAAAGAAGAAGAAGAATAGCAGGTCAAGTGTTCGGCACGCTAAGCCGGCTAAACCTCAAAGCACATCTGTTCCTGCCGCTCCCACAACAAACTGGAGCAAGAACAGATCCAGGTGTTCCACGTGTTCACCTTTTTCTTTTTCCTATGTGTGAAAACTTCAAATACGATGTTTGGATGGGAGGTCGCCGTGTTTCCTAGTGATCAGGCCGATGACAAACAGGAGCCCAGATACTTTATGTGCACAGGCATAAAAGAGAGCCAATCAGGGCCTCGTTTGACATCGAGCTACTAATTTGCTTTTATGCATTAGTCCAATGGTGACCGGGGTGTACGGTGGTTCCTAAGAAGAGTCTCGCTGTCTTAGAAAGCTGCTGGCCATCGCAGCGGGTAATTAGGCCACAGAAGACTGACAATTTTGCTGGCTTTTGGCTCGATGGGAGTTATCAGATCATATCCATTATCAGAAAACCAAATGAGACCCTATCCCCTCATGACCTGCACGGGCAAATGATGGAGGACAGGGAGGCGAGAGGGAGATAAATGTAGGACAGTTCCTGATGTTGGTGTGGGAGTACACTTTATCGAAGGATTAGGAATTCTTGTTTTTAACTGTGTTACACTTAAAATATAGAAAACGTGCACATTGGTGCAGAAATGACAAATGTGTAACCATCTACAGGCCTGAATGATAAACCCGAGGCTGTGAAAGAAGATGTGTGACCCTGCACTGAAGAGCAAGGACGCTACCGTTTATTTAAAAAAGCCTTTCATCTCTCGTCACTGTTGTTTACTAGAAAGGTACAACGGGAAGCAGACAGGCAGGACTGCTTTAAGTCAGCCATTGTTTTTTTAAGTGTGTGTAAAAGGGAGCTTAATTACATCCCTGTACAAGTGCACAGACACCAGCGGGGCAGTGTACGGAGAGGGCTACAGGTGTTCATTAACCCTTTAAGACCTACCATAGAACCAAGGCCGCCAGAGCTTACTTTATATGTTTACATGCTGTGGAGCCATTTGTGGGAGCATTTCAAGTTGCTATACATCAATACAACCATTACAGCCCAGATTTTAATAATGTGTCTGCATTAAGTGCATAGTAATTACATAAATTGCAAAAAAAGTGCAATAAACTACAAAAAAAATTGAAAATAGTTTGTTTTTTTTACATATATTTCTACTTTGAGAAATTTAAGAGGTTTATCCCTCAAAAATGTAAATACAAAAAAGTTGCAAAAAATAGTTTACACCAACAGGAAATTTATTTTGAGTGTCTTCATAGTTTTATTTTGGAGATACACCAATTTTTATATACACTGCAGGAAAAACGAAAAACAATCCTATGATGCAAATTTGCAGAGAAAACAGCATGTGCATCAAAATAAACTATTTCCAGCAGTGCAATTTGAGTTCTAAGCATCCCAGCAACTATTCAGAAAAGTCAAACATGACTTATAAAAACACCAGTATAGGCTTTTAAGGCCTACAAGTAAAAAACTACATTTTCCGCGAAAATGACGTCACTTCTGGTTTCAGGCAGGTAATGGCGGACATGCGATAGTTCGCGCTGACGTCTGTTTCAATGTAGGAAGTGTTACGAACAGCTGATCGGATCGGCAAAGCATGTTTCTGGAATATTATGTTTTTGTTCCTGCAAGTGCTTTTTATGCAATATTTGCAAAGCTATATGTGGAAGGAACCTGTGACCGAGGACAAGCTGATGGCATAAGATGCAAGTACAACTCCTCCGGTTTCATATGCAAAAAAAAATATTGCACTAGCTTACGCGGTTCCAGTTCTACGGGGTTTTAAAAATAGTTACACGAAACTGAGCGTGCTGCTCCGACCGGTTTTAAAGGGTTAAGCGACTCAGGTATATTTATGAACATCTCAAACTTTATGCTGCTTATGTGTGTTTCTGCTACAGGCTGGAAATGTTAATTAGGCTTCGTTTAAAAACAAATCTAACGTGGCTGAACTCTCGAGGTGGAACGTTCTCGTTGAAAGACGTGACAACAGAAAATATTCAGATTCAATACACGGACCTCACGTTTAGAGAAGCATTACTGAACACACACTGTCGGTGTGTGAAGGAGCCAGGACCCTGTGCTGTGCATTTGTATTCATGTATAACATGTCATTATGTTTCCACTGCCAGTGACACATTCCCATGTTAAAGTGAGAAGAAAAAAAGCTTTCTGATACAGTTATGACCAATCAAGTGAGCACGCACAGCGAGGGACCGAACCAAAGGCAGGAGCACAAAAAACACAAACAACGAGCGAGGCAGCCCCACTCGTGCTGAATAACCACCCACAGGGCCTCTGACAAAAAGGAGCTCGCACTTTCCCCGCGCTAGCCTGACAGCGGCTCAAAGACCGAGTCGGCGCTGCCAGCGTACCTCGACCACGCCTTCACCCGCCGCTCTGAGACAGAGCCCATTTACAAACACTTATTCGCTCTGATGTGGAGGCTGCCAACACATTAGGCACCCAATCACGGGGGTGATGACATACTGTATGGACGAGCGACACACACACAGCTCTGCTGCTCTTTTCTCTCTCTCTCCGTCCCCTGGTTGGTTCTCAGAAGACCGTCTCCTAACGGGACTCGGGGAGAGGGAGAGAGAGACGTGGGTGGTAAAAGTGGGTCACATGCTCAGAGAGAAAGAGAATGAAGGGGGGAGACGGAGAGAGAGAGACTGGGGGAGAGTGACATGGAAACATGGCTGGGTGAGCGAGGTAGAGTCACAAAGAAGGGGAGAGAGAGAGAAGGGGAGGTCGAATTCCCTCGTTCAGACGAGTGGATCCATCACAGGCCTCCTTCCTTTCATCTGATCTCAGCGGACGGCAGAACCTGGGACACACACACACACACACACACACACACACACACACACACACACACACACACTAACAGCACAACACAGGGAGCCAAGCAAACGCACACATTCACCCACACACACTCATCGGTACACACAAAACCAACATCAATGCAAAGTACACATCCACAGATGAAGAAACACACAAAGACAATATGTATGTCTCTCTCTCTCACACACACACACACACACACACACACACACACACACACACACACAGTATTGCCAGACAAACTTAATAAATCCATTACCCTGTAGATTCAACAGCAACAAAGAGGAACGTAGCAAATGAGATTCAGTAATGGCATACCGACACAATGCTGCGTGCACACACACAGACACACACACAGACAAACAGATGCATATATGAGGCACAATAACACACACATATTTAACCCACATGAGAGTCAGTGTAAGTAGGCCCTGCTCCAGCCTCGCAGAAAAAAAGGATGGACAGATCCCATCAAGTGTGTGTGTGTCTGTGTGTGTGCGCCATCCCCTCATCTCCTGGGTTTTCCTCTACCACCATATTCATCTGTAGCCCTCATAAGAATAATTACACACACATACGTGTGCACACACACACGCCCGTAGCTCTTCTCTGGAAACACACAGCATTCCCAGCTCCTCTCACGCGTTGGTCAAGGTCAATAGCAAAATCCTGCCTAGAAGGCTCGCCTAAAGCCACAGATGCACTGTGTGTGTTTGTGCAGAGTGTGTGTGTGCGTCTGAATTTGTGCTCACATCATTTATGTGAATGAGTAGTGTGCGCTAGCTTTGTCTGCGAGCCAAGAGTTACATTTGGCTTCAAAATGTACGAATAAAATGTAAACGTAGTAGGACCTAATTCAGGAGGAATATTCCTGATGATAATATTGTTCCAACAAATTTGCACAAATATTGATAAATTCTTACTACTCTGATCTACTCATGAAATGAAGCTAAACAGAGAATTCATGGTAATACCACGCTGGCACTGTAGCTTCTCCCTTCTGATTGGCTAAAACACGTGCACGCACTCTGATGCTAGTGAAACAGGTGGTATAGAAAGTACAAAGAGAAGGTAAACAAGGCAACGAACAGCAACAAAAAGGTGAATATCTTCTCACGATGCAAAAATAACTCCTGTTTGGAACGAAGGTGGCGTGTGAGGACTTTTAAAGGGACATTAACTGCAATGAAGACGGCCGGCCTGCAGGTCTGAGCGCCAGCGTCAGGCAAAAGCAGAGCAGGTGTACAGCTATGTGGAGAAGCTTCAGGTAAAAGCAGGAAGTAGAGCGCTCACACGTCTCTGGGTGTGTGTGTGTGTGTGTGTGTGTGTGTGTGTGTGTGTGTGTGTGTGTGTGTGTGTGTGTGTGTGTGTGTGTGTGTGTGTGTGTGTGTGTGTGAGAGACAGAGAGAGCATGCTAAATGAAGGCACTCGCCATCAAAAGACTGAAGCGCAGAAGTATTCTCAATGTTTGAGTCCAGCTGACTGAAGAGGAGGAAAATCAGAAAATGATGAAATGTCTCTTCATCGAGTTCTGATGGACAGACTTCACTGACGCTCCAGTTGTCTAAGTAACCCTGTGAGGTATCATCTGCTCTCCAGTATGTCAACCAGTGCTGTGCTCTCATTGGTGGTCGCTTCAGTCGCTTTGTCTCAAAGCTCAGTTTTACTTCTTTAGCACAACAGCAGTTGCCTGCAGGTGCTTTAGACTGCAGGTTAGAAACTGTACAATACACACAGAGAAAACCCAACAATCCAACAACAACCCTTTGAGCAAGCAACAGTGGGAAGGAAAAACTCCCTTTTAACAGGAAGAACCGGGCTCAGGGAGGGGCGGGGCCATCTGCAGATCTCCAGGCCAGAACACGCTTGTCGTCCTTCAGTGGGGCTTACTACGACTCCACTGCAACTTCACCTCAAGTAAAACACAGAGGGCTGTCAACTCCTGAAGCACCGCGAAGAACAGATTTGATATGTTTGTTTGTCCAAGTTTGAATCAGGTTCATTTCTATACGGCCAAATCACACCAACAGCTGCTGCAAGGTGCTTCGTACAGGAAGTACTGCACTGTGTTATACATCGCCACGTTAGCACGCAGGTCTGTGGGAATAATGAGCCAAACGTTCAAAGTTATCTGATGTTTGATTCAGATGCAGGACCCCGGAGTGAACTCACTCCTGAGCTGAGCGCGTTCCAGCAGTAAAGCTGGAAACTTGGAAAAATGGGATTTGTTTGGCTCCTTAGCAAAGAAGAACCATTCATGCATCAGCAGCCACAGCACGCATGCAGCACAGTCATGGACAAACCTGCTCTGTGTGTGTGAGTCACAAATAGACAACAGCAGCAGACCCATGTTACAGTTTCACTACGGTTCACTGTCGCTATGTTAGATCGTTAGCAATGCAGCAGTGAACCGCTTCGACTCGCTACGTTGGAAGTCCGACTTGAGGGAGAATTCCAGCTGAAAATTCCAACTTCAGATGGCTGTACCACGAGCCAAATGGAAAATCAGAATCGTGTTTATTGGCCATGTATGTGCACAGACACATACAAGGAATTTGGTTCCAGTAGATGGTGACTAGGGCTGGGTTTTTATAATCGATTTATCGATTAAAATCGATTCTGGCTTGGATAACGTGAAATCGATTCATTAAAATCCTGAATCAATTTTTTAATATAAATTTATTTTGCCCGAAATGCCAGAATCTCTGGTGACATCTCACAAAATTTCAACAACCACCAAACAGCTAAGACAGTAGATGAGAGCAGGAACACGGATTCTGCACAAAGACGTAAACACAGCGCGGAGCCGCGGATCAGAATCAGTGAGATGTCGCCTTTCTCAGCTGACGGCACGGACACGGTCGGGGCTGAAAGCCGACAGCTCGCTGATTCTGATGTTTCGGCAGGTCGCGCTTTGTGTTTACGCCCTTTTTGTGGTGATGCTGAAGCTGCAGGTTTTATCTCTCTCCAAACAATATTGACCGAACCAGCAGCAAAAGAAGATCCAAACTACGCTTCACATAAACATCGTCATGGATTCACTCTGACTTCTACTGTTTTGCTTCCACCAGGATAAAATCTCACTTCATGCACAGCTCTCTCTCTCTCTCTCTCTCTCTCCCTTCAAGAACAGTTTCCCGTCTAAAAATCTGTTTTCTGCATTATTCGCTTGCTTGTTACGCACAAGTCTACCGTTGTTCACAGCGCTGTCGGCCGCTGTTTGGTTTTTTTTTTTCGCTTTACATACTTCCGAAAGGAAAACCTAATTTCTGCTGTTCAACAGGCTTCTGAACAAATGTAAACTTTTTAAAATTATGCAAAATGCAAAACACCGTGTCTCTAATAAAACCGCTGTAACGTCAGAGGTAACGTTCATAAGTTGATTAATGGTTTTCTTTTGTTTTTGATCTACTGCAGAATATTTTTATAAAATCCCAGGCCAGGTTTTTCTGTTTTATCTTCAGCTACTTTGACACAAAGGCCTCTGCTGTGATGCTCACACCTTTGATAAAGTCTTGCGAGTCTCAGCTTCCTTTTATAGATACAAAAATATGTAAACCTACTGATCTGAATTATAATATTTCTGACTGTCAAAATTTACCAGATTCAAATCGAATCGAATCGTGGATCGAATCGATTCTAGAAATCGGTGACGATACCCAGCCCTAATGGTGACTCAAGTCAGCAACACAATTCACCCACACACACACACACACACACACACACACACGTGTGGATATATACAGCTGCGCATGCATACACAAGCTGTGTAAACCAACCATAAATAACCAATCAAACGATTTAATCTGCTCTATTTCAAGTGGCTAGACTGTTGCTGAAGGATGTGCTAATTAACAATCACAGAATTTTCCTTCAACTTTTTGGTTTTCCAACAATTTAAAAAGCTGCTGTGTCTTTATTCATAGCACAGCCCTTTCATATGTTTATATGTATGTTTGTTGGAAATTGCTTGAATGTGCTCGACTAGACCAAAGTGACCTTTACCCACCAAATTCTACTCAGTTTATCCTTCAGCCCTCTTCGGTTCCACATATGAAGAGATTTCCTTCAGATTTACAGCAGCTTGACGGCATACTGCCTCACCATTATTAAGGAAACAAACCGGTGTGGCACTAATGCAGTCAGACACAGAGACAGAGCACCATCCAGATACACTTCTCAAAACCCAGAATCATTACTGTCGACCAAAAACATTTGACCTCGAGGCAATCTGCTGAATGTTCTCATATAACATCAGTAAAACTAAAATAAACAGCTGTGTGACAAATAGCAGTATATTCTTCTTCTTAGTTGGAAATGTGATGAAAGAAAATGTGATTAAATCCATTTTCAGATAAAGCGAGGGAGACGTGAAAAAATCTCAAGTACATCTGCACCTGTAATCTAAATGTATTTATATGCTGTATATTTACACCTCGACACCTCGACCGACAGCATTAATCACAAACACACATATTACTTCTTTTAGTAAATTACAACAGTAAATTTCACCTGTGAGGAAAAAGAAAAAAAGTGTCATCTCTCCTCTTTATTAATAATCCAGGGCAAAAAAAAGCATCGGGCCAATTTAATGTTCTGATTGTGCTGACTCTGCGATAACGGTCCTCTGCAGCTCGCAGCAGCCACACGGACGCTGAGGTCACGATCACACGCAGAGGTTAACGCCAAGCACAGTCCGCCTGTTCCTCTGGGCTCGACACACGTGCTCCAAAGGTTTGTGACCCCTGCCCTTTACAGCCCTGGGGTCAATAGTTCAGGGAGTCAGGCAGTGTGTGTGTGTGTGTGTGTGTGTGTGTGTGTGTGTGTGTGTGTGTGTGTGTGTGTGTGTGTGTGTGTGTGTACTGCCACATATAAGAAGAGAGAGAACTCACAGAAGCTCATCTTTAAGACAACAATCAGTCCGATTTTACAGGTGGGAGTGTCGCTCATGTCACCCAGGTGTGTCGTTCTCCACGACGGGACTCAGCCGGACGAGATGGGAGTCGACGGTGCTCCGTTCCTGGGGCCGACCACAACTGTGCATTTCCACAGCAGCCATAATTTTTCCTGCAATCATGACCCTGGGCGTGCACACACGGATGTTTCTTAACCTCCTCAGACCTGAACTCTTCCACAGCAGCATTTTTCATTTCTCTTTGATATTTGGGCTGATTGGGACCCGATGAATGTAAAAACAAAGAATCACCAGATTTTATTTTTTTTACCCAATTTTTGTTCCTAAGAAAAATGAGAGCAATGTATGAGGATATTCGTTTTAAATTTTGATGAAACAGAGACAGTATAACGTCCTCGTGAGTGGATATCAGGCCCTTGTAGAGCAAAGTTTAGTATTTTGGTCTAGACAACCCAAAATGTGATGCCCACATATGTGGACGCCACGTCCTAGGAGGTTAATTAAGACTAGTTTTATTTTTCCAAGTCAGCTAACATGTTTTGGTCTTGTGCTCTTATTTCACAATATCATGACTATAAGGAAAAGCTTTGAAACTGGGCACATGAACTCATATATATCAGAGCCTAATGTTCCTGTGAATGTATGACATCATGCCAGTGTGATGATAACAGGAACACTAAAACTGCATACAGTACATCTGGTAATCAGACTAAACAGCGTTGGCCTACTGTAAACGTTCACATCAGACTCTGTGAGGACCGACTCGTTTCTGAGGCCTCAGATGACAATTCAAGGAAGTGAACCTTTATTTCTGGTCACCAAACGACGCAGACCTTACGATAAGTCTGAGTTTAAATGTGCACCACAGAAAGAAATTAAGCCAAATGCATTGGGTGAAGGCAAAAAAATAGATCACATTAGCATAGCAACATGACTGACTAAAGTCATTAACAATAAAAATATTGTTGTTGTTTTTTTTAAATCAATGTGAGCTAGAACCAAAACATCCATAACTAATTACAAATGATTTTTGACCGTCCTACATTATTGAAACAGATACAGCAACGCGTCTGATTTTGTTGAAACACTCACAGTTGCTGGCTGCCTCGTCATTGTCGTTTGTTAACATCCAGCCGCTCGCTGGGAAAGAAGAAGTGCATTTACTCATAATGCCTGTTCAGGTGCACAGCAGGCTTCAGGTAAAGTCCTTTTAGATCAATCTGCAACCCTCAACTGAAAATCCATCGTTCTATTCGCAGGCAGGAAGCTGTGAAAGCTTCAGTTATACATGTGTCAGGATTTTGTAGCTCACCTGCTCACACAGGTGGGACTTGTGATAAATAATTTAGTTATTAAGCATGTAAACATGGCTCTTTGTGTTTATTCTTTCACGGAGGTGGGTAGTAACGATTGCACGATTTAACGACGCTAGAGTTCCACGCACATGCAAACAGCTCGTCTCTACTGCTTTAACTGTTAAAACAGAGGCAATACTGCGGCTGGCAGGGTTTATTATGTGGAACAGCAGCTTGTTTAGTTTAAACAGTCTGCATTAAGCTGGGCAAACACTGCGATTTTTTTCAGTCGCGTTATTCAGCTCCTGCTCAAACTGTACAAATCGCAGGGGTTAGAAGTTCATAGGTCACGATGCAGGTCTCACACTATACGGCCTGATGCTCTGATGCGACCTGAGTGTTCACAGCAAGAACCTTGAGAGCAAACTGCTGCTGAAGCTGAACCATCACCTCACTGAGTGAAGAAATGGCACATTTTTGCTAAATATGCAGAAATAGATGCACACCCATACAACTTATGGTAAACTGAGCTGCCTTGTATGAACATATGATGAAGATGCCTCGTTCTGTTTTCTCTGAGGCTGCTGTGCCATTTGGAGCAAACATGAATATAAAGTTTACAGCATATCTTGTCAGTGGAGATTGTTTGCACTGTTTATATATTTATATTATTTACTGCAGGCATTGGTGAAAAAAGCTTTATGTTGTGAAAATCTGAAAATTAGAATTGTTGTGCCTTATTTTGTTGATGTTTTTACACATATTCCTGTTGAAAATACTAAAATTTGTATATTTATTTATTTTTGTTTGTCTGATAGCATTTATTTATAAAATAAATCGGACATTTCAAACAGTTACTCGCTACTTGAGTAGTCTTTTTGCCAAGTACTTTGTTACTCTTACTTGAGTAACTTTTTTGAAGACTACTTTTCACTTTTACTTGAGTAATAATATTTTAAGGTAATGCTACTCTTACTTGAGTACAATTTCTGGATACTCCACCCACCTCTGTTCTTTCAGCACTGCTCACAGGTTCAAAAACACCGATTAGTTCGTGCACACATAAGTGCACGTTTGTGTTTAATGGGAGCAGGATGGCAGATGAGCTGGCTGAGGCTGAAGATCACTCAAACCCACGGACACTAGAGCCCCCGGGGTAACTCGAGACCACACGCGCACGCACAGAGTCTTCCACTGTACTCGATAGAAACGCGCGATACGTGGAAGTCGATGATACATTTAAAAAGGGGGAGCGGAGAGGAGCAGCAGACCGTGACACTTCAGACATACGGCAGGGCCGAGGAGAGACGAGGGGATGAATGAGAGAAACGGAGAGATGCAGACACAGAGGCACAGGGAGATATATCCAGCTGTTTGTCCATCCTCGCTTTGCTGTAATGAGCCCATGTTTGGCTCTATGGAGCATTGCCAACGCCTCATCTAACTTCTCCAAACTCTAACAAGCCAAACTGCTATTTAGATTTACCTCCTACGGACGCTGAACCGAACCCAAACAACTAAGCACATAACAGCGTGACGCTCCCTTAAATGGACACTTTGACATTTTGAATTTTAGCTGTTTATTTTTCTTTAAACAGACACTTGTCAGCATGTGGGGGAACATTTTTGCTTTTAAGTTTTCATAAAATGGCTCGGCAGCATTGTTAGCTTCGCTGAGCATATCTTCCACTTGCCGCCTGCTGTGCCCTTTGGCTGAAATGAGGGAAAGCTTCTAAGTCATTTAGAGATTCACCTGGTGAAGAAGCAAATGCGCACACACATAACCGTGCTCTTATTACAGCCAGGAAGCCACCGGCCTCTAGTTTTAACCCCAAAAACCACATTTTCCTCTGGGAAAGGCCATTAGAGTTTGTGTCTGACAGCTGCCCCTGCGCTTCACAAACAGCAACGCTCGGCCAAACTGAGGAAAACTCAAAAAGAGCAGCAACAAACACCCAGAAGCTAAAATGCACTCTTTCAGTATGAACGCTGATAACTCAGAGCTTTACCTGCTCATCCGATATTATTCAAGACAAAACATTTCTCAGCAACGCTAAAAATTCATTTTAGTTTAAAAGATTATTTGAAGTGTTGAATTAAAAACTAAATCTGCGATAAGCCAGAAGCCATCATCCACGCCATAAAGCTAGCTATCCTCATCCCTGACATCTAAAAAAATAAACTTGTCCCGTTCTTCTTTCTCTTTACGACAGCGGCCCCCAACCCCCGGGCCACGGACCGGTACTGGGCCGTGAGAGTTGAGGCTCAGGTGTGAAATTTATGGTTTTCAGGGTTTTATCGTCTTTCCCCATGTTGTAGTTGTGTGTCTTATTTTGAAAAAACTATTTATACGTCACCATAGCGACCATAGAGCATTAAGGGGAAGAGAGGAGGATGTTACTCTCAATGTTGTTGGCGCATTTCAGGAGGACACTGCTAATAAAGTTACACAATTACACAGTGAATTCAGTGAGTTGATATCAAATCAAATCACTTTTATTGTCACATCACATGTGCAGGTACATTGGTACAGCACATGCGAGTGAAATTCTTGTGTGCGAGCTTCACAAGCAACAGAGTTGTGCAAAATACAATAACACAAACAGGCAAAATATACGAATGGCTAAATCTGAAACTAATAAATATATGTACAATATATAATAGTATATGCAAAAAAAATTTCTGGATGTGTATACTAAATGTTTTTCTACGTGTGTGTGTGTGTGTGTGTGTGTGTGTGTGTGTGTGTGTGTGTGTGTATACACATATTTTACAAATTAAATAGAGTCAACAATAAATAAAATATATAAAAATATACAGAGTTGAGACATTATATTTACTAAATCCCAGTTTTTGTCTCGGTCGGATCATTTTATTTTGTTGTATTTATCCGTCACACCTTAACCTCCTAGGCCCTTTTGCTCTACAAGGGCCTGATATTCACTTACAAGTAGGGATGGGTATCGTTTAGGTTTTATCCGATACCAGTACCAAACCGGTACTTTTGAAACTGTGCCGGTGCTTAAACGGTGCTCAAACCGGTGCTTAAAGAATGGAGAACACAAACTTTGTCCAAAAACCTCTCATGTTCAGCTGTTTTTTTGTAAAAATATAACAATGTTAGCCTTTTCTGCAGCTATGGGGCATATATGGTATCACTCTATCAAACAAGACGACAACTGCATGTAGCTATGATGATGTTTGCTAGTTCACCTTACATGCATTAATGTAATAACGTGGTTAGCCTACTCAACGTAAATTACACACGAACAACATTAAGCTACTCATGCAGAGAAGAACGGCTGCTGCTGCATCATCATCCTCATCATTTCTGCTACACTGGCAGGGCTAGGGGCCAGGACTCTCCTCTTCGGGTTTTTGGGGGATGTTGCTAACTCCGGGTCCGATAACAGGCACCACACCCGCAGTAGATGTGCTCGGTGTGAGGTCTCGCAGCAAGCTTCAAATACGGTGCATTTCTCAGCTTTTAACAAAACGCTATGCGTCGCCAGGTGTTTCATCAGATTTGAGGTGTTACCTCCTTTGACAGTATCACAGTATCAGCTTAAAGCACTTGTTGCTGCTGAGTTTGCATCTTTTGCTGTGAAGTACAGCCAGACTTTGACCGCTTCGCCTTGGGCATTTTTAATCTGTAGCTCTGCTCTAAAAGAACGTACGTACCTGGGCCCGCCTACTATCCTCGGAAACGTAAAATGATTGGCTAGAATCCAAAGTGTATCACAGCTCAGGAAAAATAAAGCACCGAAATGTGCGCTGCTTTTCAGTCTGGTTACTACTGTTTATGACAGAACCGGTGCCATGGCACCGGATACCGGTACCCATCCCTACTTACGAGGACATTATCCTGCTACAGTTCTATCAAAATTTTAAACGAATATCCTCATATGTGGCTCTTATTTTTCTTAAAAACAAAAATAAGGTAAAAAAATAAAATAAATAAAAATCTGGTAATTCTTTGTTTTTACATTCATCGGGCCCCAATATGCCCCAATATCAAAGAGAAATTAGAAATGCATGCCGTGGAAGAGTTCGGGTCTTGGGAGGTTAAAGGCCGATCCGTGAAAATATTGTCTGACATTGAACCGGTCCGTGGCCCAAAAAAGGTTGGGGACCGCTGCATTACGATACATTTACAAGTCGCAACGAGAAAGCGAGCTTTACCCACGGACGCTTTTACTGAATGTCGTTATGTCAAAATCAAGCGACACGCTTTACGACAGGACCTCAGAAAGAACAGTCAGAGACCAGATTTGGGCATCGACACGTCAAATCTGGTGTTCAAACTTATTTTTGAAAATATGTCTTTGAGGCTTTTAAGGTAAAATACCCCAAAAATACATAAAAGCCAAACACGATGGGATTCAGAGGAGGCACCTGGGAATTCAACTTCCAACCCAACAACAGAGCATATATAACTACCATCCTTTTCAGATAAATTTGGATCGTTTGTTTTGATGGGAAAACCTTGAATAATTGTTTTTATTTGAAAAGCTGAATAATATTTACATTAAACACTCATTACACTCAACAGTCAAAGCAGCTAATTCAGCTAAGTCTGATACCTGACCTGTGTCCATAAAACCATAATTGTCTGCATGCTAACCTTTGGTGTGAGGAACAAGCCTTAAAAAAGGGCCTGGGTCACATCTTTGAAGGTTATGGTGGCTTTTTATTGTTTTATTGTTTGCCTGACCTACTTCCCTCAAGTATAAATAATAATAAACTTTACTGCCGAGTAACACTGTGTAACAGACCTATCTGAAGTTCAACAGCAGCTTGTGTTGCATCATAATACTACCCATATTTAAGCCTTGTGTGCTATTTCTACCCAAAGTCAGTGTGCTAACTAAGCTCCGCTGTCACTAAGTGAGAGGGGATAAAGTGTCAGGACCCCAAAAGCATGTGTGATCCTCTTAACCATCAATCAGTGCTACACTCAACAACAGCCACAGGCCAGTAAACACGGCCAGGTTCTCGATCAACATCATCCCTCCTACATCAGTGTCACCAAAATGTTATTACCGAACCGAATTTATGTACACGGCGCTCAAAAATCTGCCAAAAAATGTTTCAGTACGACTTTGCTACGCTACGAAGCCGCACCGCTCGACGGACTGTCGGAGCATTACGGCATCGTAGGCGGGAGCCTCGCGGAGTGACACCTACTGTGCTTCAACATAATATTACCGCATTGTGTGTGTATAACCTCTTTTTAAGTTGTGTGGATATTATACATGGTTATGCTGAGGGTATGTCGGCCAGTTTCCACTGGAAATGCCTTCTGGTTAAACTGTCAGCGAGGAATTTGCATTGCACTAATAAAGTTGAGGAGTTGTAAGGTATTTTTTCTCGTGTCAATTATATCGTCAGTTATATCGTTATCGCAAATTTTCAAATATATATCATGATAAATTATTTTGCCATACTGCCCTGCCCTTGTGTCCACTCCAGGTCAGGAAGAAGCTGCTGCTCCGAGTGGAGGAGTTTGGGTGGGAGTTTAGTCCAGAAGGGGAAGGACTGGGGCAGCGATGCTGAAGAGAGAGCTGTGTAGAGCTGTCAGCTTAGCTGTCCTACCCTCACCTATGAGCACCAGCTTTGTCTGCTGACCAAAAGCTATGTATATATATTTATTGAACTGGACCATCACCACCAATCACGGTGGGCTGCCTGGACAAACATGCCTGTTTTTTTTGTCCCAGTCCAGATCTGGATGCAGCCAATAATAAGAATGCTCATTTATCTGCATTTAGCCATTAAGATGTCTTCTGATCAGAATATTATACATGCGATTATTTAACAGCCTGTGTGTGATGTTCCGTTTACACACAGTATGCTAGCGATCACAAGTTAGTAAACATGGCAGACACACAATCATGTCAGTTGTTGCTCGTCCACTGGAGCTGTGATTTCTGAATCACACATCCACACAAACAGAAACCCAATTCTGGTCAAACATCTCTCGTACCTCACACCATCCATTTCTTTCCTAAATAACTTAAGTAATCTCTCGTCTGTGAGTGGCTGTGTGCAGGTAAACCCATCTGGTTACATTAATGTGTAATGTTTGTGTTGCCTGGCAACAGCAGGAAAGAAAAACCCAAATATCAGAGCTGAGACGTTATCTCACTAATGTAATTGCATTGAATAACAGATCCAATTCCACTAATGGGGAAGGTGACTCTGTTACTCACGGTGACTAAAAATAGGACGCCTGGTGTCCCCAGGTTCCAGCAAAGTCAGGGGTGATGGCTGATTTTAAATGAAAATGAACGTTTTAATAAATCTTGAGGAGCCTTTTCGGCGAGTTGCTCTGGGGCACAAACACGACAGGATTGCAAATATGAACCAAATTTACGTCACCAGGTATGTCACATGTGGAGATAGCGGTGCAAACCTTTTTTTCCTCTGATCATCATTCCTTTTTTTAGAAATTGTCAACAAGTTGCCAGCTTAGCTCGACCAGAGGCAATTAAAATGCTCAGTGAAGTGAGACGCAGGGCAGATGGTCAGGCAAAAAGTGGCACAAGCCAGCTTGATGCACAACTGGTAACACAGGTTGTCTTTGCTTAGGTCTGAGCCCCAGCGTGCCCACCCTCGTGCCAAAAGCAACGCATGTCCGCTGATGAAATAGCTCAATTTATCTTGTGCCTTAAATTGTTGCCATCTATTTCACCAATCAATAAACCGCAAAACATGGAAGTGTTGAGGAGGCTCAACATCCCACTGTGAAAACTGGGATTTAATTATTTCCATAAGACACATTTAACTACAATGAGCTACGTATTGATTGATGGTTTTTTAATGAAAGAAACAAATGCAGGAGGAGGGAAAATATTCAGGAAAACCACATCATATAAGAGCTGATGTCACAGGAGCTACACCTTGTTGTGATGGAGGTGTATGTTGTGATGGAGGTGTTTGTAGCCTGTCCCAACAGCGGTACTGGGATTTTCTCCCACAGGGTTCAGACTGCTCCTTGGTTTTATCCTGCCAGGCAGTTTTCTTTCCAGGTGCCTAATCAGACTTACCCGTCCTGGAAGACATAAGGTGAATTTAACCTCCTAGGACCTGCGTCCACATATGTGGACATCACAATTTGGGTTATTTAGACCAAAATACTCAATTTTGCTCTACAAGGGCCTGATATCCACTTAGGAGGACATTATGCTGCTACTGTTCTATCGAAATTTTAAATGAATATCCTCATATGTGGCTCTCATTTTTCTTAGAAACAAAAATCAGGTAAAAAAATTAATCTGATAATTCTTTGTTTTTACATTCATCAGGTCCCAATCAGCCCAAATATCAAAGAGAAATTAAAAATGCTGCTGTGGAAGAGTTCAGGTCTGAGGTGGTTAAACTAGCGGGCAACAAAGAAAGCCAGCCACACTCTGGGCCGAGGACTAGACTGGAGGACTACTCCTGCAGACTCTGTCACACACATCGATTTTGAACTGAACAACTTCACTAGACTGTAAAAACTTTACTCATTAATCCTGTGGCAGGAAGGGCTTCGTCCCCACGACTGTGCCGTATCACACTGTCCACAGCACACGGGCATACATGTTTACTAGGGGTGCAACGATACTCGTATCGATATTGAACCGTTCGATACAGTGCTTTCGGTTCGGTACGCATATGTATCGAACAATACAACATTTTTAATTTATTTTATCAACTTTCCTTCTGACGATGCTGTCTGTGTTGAGCGCTCAGTGAATCTGCGTTCGACTACTCCGCCTAGGCTGCACTGTCGAGCGCAGATCCACTGAGCTCAGCGCAAGCTAGCGAGACAGAAGCTAAGCTCGTTGCAACATGGCAAATTGAACCTCCCCCACCCTCATTCAGATCTGGCCTTTGGAACTACCCTGAAGGTAAGCGCGTCGTGGACTAAAGTAAAACAGTATGTCGGATGTGCCACGCAATGCTCAATTACATGGGTGGGAACTAGTGTGTTAGCGCAGTTAGCTCGTTAACATGTTGGCCGTCCAGCCCCACGCACGGGGCGATCGGCGGTAGCTCGTTAACAGATTTGCCGTGTTGTGGCGTTAACGTCATTTCAGATTAACGCTGACAGCACTAGTGTGAACATCCGACATCATCCCGAGTCATTCAGACAGCCGTTAGCACAGGATTCTCCTTATGGGGACCTGATATGTTTAATATGCTGCTGAGAATATAGCCCAGAAGAAGCGTATAGTAGAGCTTTTATTTTGAAAGAGCCATTTCTCTGTAATAAACTCTCTTTCCCAAAGATGAGGGATTTCTCCATCAGATAGATTTATTTTTATTACTTTGTTGTTTCAGCAACATTAAATTTAAAAACTGTACTTTTGAGTTAAAATATATATTTATAATTTTAATAAATGACAAATTAAAAAAGCTTGAACATTTTTTTTGTATCGAAAAAATATCGAACCGTGACACCAAAGTATCGAACCGAACCGTGAATTTTGTGTATCGTTGCACCCCTAATATTTACATGGTATAAAAACATCATATCACGATGTCATTGCTATACCATCGCCATGCTTTCCTGTTTCCACAGCAAGGAGACGAGCCCTGCATGGCCTCAGCCTCAGATGAAGATTTCATTCATAATAAGGGAGCTACTTCAATAACAGAGCCCAGTACTTTTGCTCCAGTTACAGGCCATGTGTAACCGAAGCAGTGCTCAGCTGTACTCCATGTGACAGGAAGAGCAAACTGTGGAGCGACTGATGCAGTTATATGATTGAAAAGCAGGGCTTTAAATGGCCAAAAGGCCAAGTTACTTTAGTCACTGTTAAATTAATGTGTTAAGCAATTCTTCTACATGGTTTATTGACAGGTTTTAGGGACAGCACTGCCTGGGCTGCTTTTGTGCGTTCGACCTATGCTGTGTTACTCCTATTGTCATGACAGGAGTTCATCGAAAAAGGAGGATGAAGAACGCCTATCGTTTACGTACCCTGATAAAGGCTGCACCCGTTCAGTGGCTTTTTCTATATCATCACAAATCATTATCACAAATGTTCTTGAAAGGCTACATCGCCCTCCCTTACTCCGCCCTGATAGCTGACTGTAAGGTTTCTTTGAACACAAGTACTTTACAAGAGTTGGAGAAAGAGCTGTGAGTACAGCGGCTTCATCCCCCTCCTGTTTAAACATGACGCCTATTAGAAACACGTTTGCTTAAAGGGAGGGTAAAGGAGCAAAAGTGCTGAAGTGAATTAAATGAGTAAGTATAAGATAAGTCCCCTTTGATTCAGGCCAAAACATGACGCCGTGTTGACGATGGTTACGCCTTTTAACGCTTCCATCCAGGTGTCAGCTCGTCCCTTCTTCTAAAATATTTTTCACCTTTATGGGGCGATCGTGGCTCAAGAGTTGGGAGTTCGCCTTGTAATTGGAAGGTTGCCGGTTCGAGCCCCGGCTTGGACAGTCTCAGTCGTTGTGACCTTGGGCGAGACGCTTCACCCGTTGCCTACTGGTGGTGGTCAGAGGGCCCGGTGGCGCCAGCGCCGGCAGCCTCGCCTCTGTCAGTGCGCCCCAGGGTGGCTACAATGTAGCTGCCATCACCAGTGTGTGAATGTGTGTGTGAATGGGTGGATGACTGGATGTGTAAAGCGCTATACAAATACAGGCCATTTACCATTTAGCAAAACAGAAAAACACAGAATGGGTTTGAAGGCCTGCATCACCACTCAGGCTGCACAATGTGTAATGTTGATAATACGTTTTTTCATCACAATCCACTGATTTTAGTGACAAAAGTGTTTTACTGTCACACAAACATAGCCCTACGTTTTCCATGTAGTGGGACACACCTGCTGATGCACAGATCTCTGCAGTAAAATAAATCAGTGCTCTACAAATAATGAATTTATCCATCTACTAAAAGCAGGAGATAAAGTTTTGCACCCCGCTCATTGTACCTGCATGATGCATGTGACTAAGTAGGAAAGTTTGACAGCCTTCTCTTTTCCCCAGTGTTTTGCGTACAGTGAAGTATCCCCACTCCTGTGTCCATTTTCCAGAAGTCTTCATCCCTCACCGTGTTTGCTGGACACTTATCGTTGGCCAGAGGGAATGCAGCTGCTTTGGTGATTTCAGTGCATCTGTGTGAGCTGGATGGACGTGCTGACGAGCTGCACTGGCTGATGTTGGACTTTTCACATTAGCAACCGCCGCAGTGTTTTTCTTGGCTTTAATGCATTTGTTGTACTGCAGTCAGTGGTGTGTAACTTAGTCGTGTTGCTTTGCAGACCCACAGCAATCTTTGCACATTATTTCATCTTGGTTGGTCACTTCCCATAAATCCAAAGTATTTCGAAACAACGGATGGCGATCTGCTTCAAGTTTCAAGTTCTTCACCTTTAGCTGTGATTTTTGTTTCGATGCTCTGTTGTGTATCCGTCTTATCTAGTCACCATCCAGGAAACTTTAAGCTGTCATTGGCACACGTCATTCGATCATGTTCGTTTAGTTGTGGGAAGCCTAAATGGTGACTGATTGTCCTAAAACTACCAGAATTGCCCTAGAGCTGGGAAATTGGGATTGTTTGATCACTCTTCACTTGCATGTACAAGCTTGTAATCATGGGGCAAGAAATGATGTGAGACAGACGGGAGGCCGGTCACTGACACCCACCTATCCGTGCAGGACATTTCACTTTGAAAGCATGGATAGGAACATACTCCCTGACTGAGTGGGCCTTCAGTAAGAAAATGTCTGAGGTTTGTTAACATGCATAAATGTCTCTGAGCGGATCAACGTGTGCACGAGCTTAACAGAGGCCTGAGACAGAGGTACACCTGCCCCTCTCCTGGGCTTCTTGAATCAAAGGTTGGCTTCCCTGCAACATATCTGAGTGAGACTGCTGACTGTGAGTGTCCTCCAGCAGACTTCAACCATGTGAGCATGGGGGGGTCAGTCAGCTGAAACCTGTGCCCCCCACCTTTAGACATTAGGCCTTCACAGTATGTTAATGCAATAATTCACTGTCTGCTGCAAGTCTTTGTAGTAATTACATACCGCTGTTAAGTTTGTTAACGGGACTGCCATCAAAATAGTGACCCTCACCACCACCACCATCATCCCCGCGTCTGTCAGCTCTGATGTCGCACTGTGGGCTGTTAGGCCTCCGCTGATGCACACAGACAGTAAGTCACACCAGCACTAACACCACCGAGGACGATAACGACGCTTTTACCTGGCGAGTACAGCCGTGCTAGCTGTCGGGCCCCGGCGTGCTGCGGTCCCCAGCGAGGCGCCGCGCTGCGTGCAGCCGCCCCATGCTCGTTGCCGTTCGGATCCTCCTCCGCCATGGACCGGTGCCTGATGTCGGTCTCGGAGAGTAGCGACGCCGCCATGACTCTCCCCGCTTTGGGCTTTCAGCTACAAGACATCCACCGTGGAGCTGTCCCGGGCGATAGTGTCACGGCCTCCGGCTGTCGCGGCGACCGAGCGGAGGAGGTAGGCTCAACCAATTGATGCTAGCTGGGATGTTACCGGAGCAGCCTCGTGCCACCCGGAAATACACACACGGACCTATTTCACGGGGCTGTACCCGCCTGCTGTGAACGTGCACCAAACGACAACCGGACGGTTAAATGTACCGCGGTTTAGTTCCAAGTGTTCTGATAAACAAACTTTATTTGTGCCTCCGCTGAAAAAAACAGGTCGTCAGCGTCAGGGACCGTCTGCGTTTGGCAGCGACGTCACAAAGTGAAAGTACGATCCGAGTACCTGCAGGTGCACAGGAGACTGTAGATCATGTATCTTTAAATATCCATACACACGTTTCTAATTGTTTTAACTGGTGTTGTAGCACTAATGATGGCGCAGTGGTTGTAAGGGTCCGGTGTCAGCATCTGTGGATGTGCTGGCTTCACCCGCAGTGTTAACATGTGCGCCTCGGGTCATTTATAAACTGGGTGTAAATGATCGCCTGTGTCTCTGTGTTAGCCCTGTGATGGACGGGTGGCCTGTCCTAGTGCAGGAACAAATACGGTAGTTTTAAGGTAACAATCAGCCAGACATTCAGGAGCTGGAGGACGAATAATAGGACAGATATAGAAATATGTTTGTTTGTTTTTCTTATGAAAAAAGAGTGGAAACGTGCGCGTGTGTGCAGCTATCTCAAAATGCCTCCTGTTACTTATTAGTTATTTCATATTATTTCTATTCACTTTAATTTAAAAACTAAAGTTTTTAAAAGCCTTTCCCGTTGGCATGTACTCGTCTCCCACCATCTGTGCTGTAATGGAATTCCCCCATTAGTTAATTAATGTCTGTGGTAATGGTAAAAAAAACACTGTGTGCAGTTAGTTTGGTTAGCTGACAAAAGGATAACATACATGTGGGCATACAAACCACATCCCAGTGAGTCTTTTAGAAGTAAAACTGAAAGTGTTCAAGGCTGCACAAGGCCAAACAGTTCAGGAACCAGGATGAGTGAGTGTGATCTCCAGTCCCTCAGTTCATCGCTGTATCCACAAATTCAGGTTAATACTGAACCGTGTAATTTTAAAAAAAGAACATATAAACGAGATGACGAAACATTACTGCCTTCTCTGGTCACAGACTTGATGAACAGTAATCAGGCACAATATTGTCTGACAGATCAATATTCTTTTTAGGAACACCGTGTCCTCGGGGATAAAGAGCATTTAGCTTGTTATCAGCATTACATGCTTAACTTGTGCATCACTGATGCTCAGTGATGCATACAGAGGTATATGCTTGTAGCCTATATTACAGCAGCATGACTCTGTAGCAACTGTGCCTGCACTCTTGACCTGTCACCAAGGGCGTTTTATCCTCAGATTAAATTTTTATTCTGTGCGTGATGTGCCTCACCTTTGGCCCTGGCTCTTCCCCTCTGACTGCACTAGGACATATTGTCACCTGATAAAATAACACATTGATTCGTGCCATATAAAAAGTGAGATGTGTCAATTCAGATTCTTTGTCAAATATACACTAATGAATCATTTTACATCAGCAGCCTGACAACTGTCATGATAATAAATACTAGTTAATCTATAGCACCAAATCATCAGCCAGTCACCTGTGAGCTACAACATGGCAGAGCTGCCTGTCACCTGACAAACAGGACATACATGACAATAAGAATAAAATGTGCAGCTGCTTCAGTGTTTCTGTCACTTTGTGCAGATCTTGACTCGTCAGTAATGTTTGTAGGGTGAGCGCATTTTTAAAACAATTTGTGCAAACTGCACTACAAGGTGGAATATTTGCACAATCATGTCTACCTCATGATATTTTGTCTCAAAAATTAACCCTATGAATACGTCAGTGCCATTAGAATGAAATTATTGTGTCACCAACATTTTAACGTTAGACATATGATTCTAACAGCCTCTGTAAACTAATATCCTGGCTGCTCGAGGCTGCCGTTTTCTGACAGTTTCAATCAAAATTAGAAACGCTGCTCTGAGACTGAGAGAACTAACAGTGCTGCCTGCTGTGCAGTTAGTTTCCCAAACACGTTATTCATGGTTACATACAGTTTTAGGCTGATGTGGGCCAAAGCCTAGCACAGCCTGTAACGTTATTGTGACACATTTTATGAGTGAACTTGGCTTTAAGTGACTCACAGGTTTCTTTGAAAAACACTTTCTTATATCCAGGTTCTTCCTCTTTGCTGCCGTCCTCCTCTCCTCCTCGCAGCGCAGGTTTGCCGCTGCTGAAACTAAACAGAGCTCCCTGAAAGGCTCAGCCAATCACATTGGCCATATTTGTCACATGACTAGGACTCCAGTAGAAGCAATTTAACTCTTTCTGCTCCGCTGGGTGAATGAGACGCTGACGGATCGTTTTTTTCTTTCTATCGGGTTTGATTTTCTTTACTCAAAGAGATCAAATTATTGGTGGGGACAATTCAATAATCGCTGGATATTGGTGGGGACATGTCCCTTCCGTCCATGCCATATCTACGCCCTTGCTTGTCACCCATTGGATTATTTCTGGAGACATTTTTAATGCTGGCTTCAAGTGCAGTTATTCTAAGAAGGAAACAAAACTGTGCAAAGTTTATGAAACGTTACTGCATTACTAATATCAACTAGAAGTGAAAAAATGATGAACCTCTCACTCCTTTATATTTTGCATCCAAACAGCCGTACCTCATATTCAGTCCTCGTGCTGGATTTTTGTTTGTTTAGAGCATAAAAAGGCCGTTAATTGAAAGGATGAACCAGTGTTGTGTCTTCACATAACAACATTAGGCACGTTGTTTCTAGTGCCCTGGTGCAAAAACACATGGAAAAATCTGAAAAGATGCAAAAGACAACAGACTGACAGGCATAAAATAGAAGTGTTGCACCAACAAGGTGATTCCCAAAGAACTATTAGCTAAACACCTGCTATATCTCAGCGTGATGTGCAGTTTGCCCTTCAAAAAATATGAACGACCTGGACAGTTGGAGGAAAAAGAAGAAGTGGCATGTCTAAGCGAATATTTGCACCAGGTGAACAATATCTGAAAGTCATGAGAGAAAATTCAGCAAAGACCTGACGTGGATTCAGAGAGACGCATCTGGCCCTTCAGCTGATCCATCTCCTCTTCATCAGAAATGGTCTCAGTGGGAGGGTGGCTGTGAAGAAGCCATCCATAAGGAAGGAGCACACAAAGGCTGAGGTGTGCCAAATTACACAAGAGCCAGGCTGAAACTCGGTGGCTGCAGATCTTATGGAGTAATTCATCTGTGTTCAAAATATTGGAGGGAGGGGATCATCAGAGAACTATAACTGTGGGTGTCAGCGGAGGATCGTGCGTGGTTTGGGGCTGATGTTGGGGAAGTTGTTTGAATGACCAATGCAGAAAAGTGCAGCCAGATTTTGATCCATCATGCAACACCATGTGGAAAGAATCTAAATATTTTAGCACAACAATGATCCCAAACAGAGTATATTTACATGTGTGCTTCCCCATGTTTCAGTACAAATATAAAGAAATGAGGGGCAACTCAAGACTTTTGCACAGTGCTACATGATTTCAACACACATCAATTCCATTGTAAAAAGTCACTGTGGGTCAGCAGAGGGAAAGCTTGATGAAAGCAGCTGTGTTAAACTGTCAGTGCAGCCGGTACGAGGTGCAGAGTGAACGGCTCCACGGCCCTTTTTGAACGGAGCCTTCGGCCTCGTTGTCCCATTCTTTCAGCCCACACGCACTGCATGCTCGAGACACACACTGCATGCTCGAGTCACACACTGCATGCTCGAGTCACGCACACCAAACCACAATATCCGTACCTGGTCATCACCAGTGAGACGTGTATGATTCTCAGCCGTGTCAGGCTAATTATCTTACAATGCGCACTGCTGCTGTTGATAAGTGTGGTTATCATAAACCTCGTTCTTGTGTGCGTGACCTTAGATGAAACTCGACACAGATGGTCCACTGTGCCTTTTTTCAAACAGATCTATTCACAGAGGATTGTTGCCAGGTGTGATCAGTCCAGCTATCACCTTGTGCCTGAGCATAACGATAAAGGCCGTCACATTCTTTTGGTTCAGATTCAGATTATGCCGTAGTCGCTTGTCTTTGTGCGCCGAGCCGAATGGCTGCATCGTTTCCAGCGCAGTTCTTGGTCACTCTCTGTGTCGCAATATCAGCAAATACGGCACCCAAACAAACTCATAAATCACATCACACAGCAATTCTTTATTTGTCATTTATTTATTCCTTTCATCTTTTTTCTGTACTAGATTATTGCAATCTGGTTAATTCACATTCAAAAAGCAGTCGTTGACCAGACGCATTGAAATCGATGATATTTATTTTTTTACAATAACCATTATAGGCCCCATAGAGACTGGAAAACCCAATCCAAAAAAAGAAACATCTGTATGGTTTTCTGCACTTTATTTTTGTTTTCATGTCTTTTTGTTTTCATAGTAATTACAAAAAGGAAAAATATATATAACAATAATCATAAAAAGGATCGTTTTAGGTAGCGGTTTAGGAATATTACGACTGGCAAACAATCACAACACAGCACAAGTACCTACTTACTGCAAGAAATGAAAGGTACAAAAATGAAAACAAAAGCAAAGAAGCGCATATGGAAAAGGAAAAATCAAAGAAAACGGCACCTATGAAGTCGAATACAATAAGCGACCGAGGGGACGAGAACGTCTACAGTCTATGAAAAAACAAAACAAAAAAATCCCAAAACAAAGGCTGTTTTCTTGCTTTTTTCCTTTCTATTCATTAAAAAATAAAATAAATTGCATGACCTGGGGAGTGATTGGTGGGAGGGGGGAGACGGGGAGGACGAAGAAGCTGGTGGGGGTTTTGGCGGGACAATAAAAAATACTGCACGTACAATACCTTGGTTCTCTTTCCTTCAGCTAGCGCTCACTGCTTTCCTCACCCACTTTTTCCTTTCTTTATTTAATAGCATATCCCATTAATATTCCTTTCCCCCGCTGCTCCTAATAGCCGCGCCCAGTGGCGCGATCGTTAGAGTTTTACATGTGAGTAGCAAATGACACTTTGATTGGCTGTGATGTGGAGATGGGGGTCCCCCGCCGGCTCTGGGTCGGGGGCCCCGGCTGAGCTGCGAGATCCTGCCGAGCCTCGGTCTCACTGCGCGTGCTGACTCAGTGTGTGGTTCTGCAGGGAGAGGGCGAGAGGGAGAGATAGGGAGAAAAAGTGAGAACACATGATGAGAGAAATAATGGGCTACATGAGCGGAGTGCTTTCCACTTGCCCCCCCACCCAATAATAGAGCAGAAACACAGCCGCCTCCCACAGCACAGACAGCGAGGCCTCCTCGCTCCTCCATACGTAGGCTGACGAAAGACGAGAACGGGAGAGAAACGACTCTGCGACGTACCGGTCGGTGCAGCGCAGAGCCTCACGTGTGCTAACGGGAAAACAACCGAGGGAAAAGAAAAATGGCAGTTTGAAAGCAATTTAAACACCAAGCTCAACACGCGGCTCTGCCAACAATAGAGCAACAACAGATCCGACATTTTTGCAGATGCAATAGAAAGTCCGTAGGACCAACTCAAGACCGTGTAGTGTTTGCAGCGCCCCGGTTTGTTTGTCAGGGCCTTGAAACCCTCGTAGCTTTTCATTTTACAGAAAGTGTCGCCATGACTCAGAGACACGTTCACATCAAAACATCATCACAGTGCAAAAAGAAAAATACACTTTTTTTCAAAATGAAAATTCACACCAGCTCAAAGAGAGACCGAAGACGTGACCTCGAGGTAAAAACGGAGACGATGGAGACGATGGACTGAGGCTGAGCAGCATGACGGTGGATGTACGGCACAGTTTATCTTAATGGAAAACTAGATGCACACGTAAAGTTAAGCTGGAGCGCGCACAACTCTCACTGGGGATGTTAAACACACACAGAAACATGCTTTGTGTTCTCGTGAACATGAACACACACATACAGAGTCCGTCCTCCGTTCCATATCAGAGACAAACTGAACCCCTGATAATCTGGATTTGCCAGTTTTGGAATTTAGCATAACATCTAGAGCTGGGGAGTTACTGTGTGTGTGTGTGTGTGTGTGTGTGTGTGTGTGTGTGTGTGTGTGTGTGTGTGTGTGTGTGTGTGTGTGTGTGGGGAGATGACTGGAAAGATCTTTTTGGAAATGAGTGCGTGTATCAGAGAAAATTCCACTAGGATTTTTTCCTCCTCCTCATTTTCCCTGGATGTTACCGCTTTCTCCCTGTGAAATTTTCTCTCTCTCACACACACACACACACACACACACACACACACACACACACACACACACAAACATACAATTCCCAGTGAGATCTTCCCAATCAACGCCCCCACCCTTCGCCACCACTAAAAGCAGCTTTCTCAGATTAATCGTTGTGTCTCACAGATAGGCCCCACTATGGAGAGAAAAAAAGGACAAAAAAGAGGAGGGGATGGGGGGGGTGAAGGGAACAGCGAGGCGAGGATGAGGATGGGGACAGAAATGTGAAGGATTATACGTGCTTTGGGGTTGATAAATACTTATTTGTCATTCTATGGCCCTTATCTTGCTGCGCATGTTTTGTTGAGCCCTTTGGTGTGTGTGTGTGTGTGTGTGTGTGTGTGTGTGTGTGTGTGTGTGTGTGTGTGTGTGAGAGAGAGGCTATGTGTGTGCTGTACGACTGTGTATGTGCGTTTAAGAGTCTCTGTCACTCGGCTTTAGAGGCCAAGCTACCCTGTCCAGAGCAAAGCAAAGGGTATTAATGCCCTACACTGGAGAGCCTTCCACACACACACACACACACACACACACACACACACACACACACACACACACACACACACACACACACACTACCACATGCAGGGTTTCACAGAAATGGATGAGCATATGAGGAATATAACGAACGGGACAGTGAAAAACAAGTGTGTGTGTGTGTGTGTGTGTGTGTGTGTGTGTGTGTGTGTGTGTGTGTGTGTGTGTGTGTGTGTGAAGGACTCTCTAGTGAGGAGGGAGAGCTCACTGGGAGCCACTGACCCCATTATGATAGAGAAACCCTCCTCTCTCTCTCTCTCTCTCTCCGCCCAACTACTGCGGCTCACTGTCGGCCTCGCTCGTCCTCTGCTGGCTGCATTTCCTCTTCCCACCAGAAGAGGTCAGGCTAACTCCTCTTTACATGACAGAGAGGAGAATTTGTCCACTGCTCATGTGTCCAGTGTTCACTTGTTCATTTCCAAAAGGACCGTGCAGATCTGGTTTTTGTCTCATATATCAGGCCGTATATGAGACATTAAAAAGGGGAGTGGAGACGAGGAAGAAAAGTAAATATGATCCGGTTGTAGGAGGATCAAAACTAGGAACAAGGAAAGCAGAATGGAACTAAAGAGGAAAAGAGAGAGTGTTTTCCCTCAGGTTCTTTGGGTCCAACTGCTGCTGTATTGATTTGTAGATGGAGAAACAGATGAAAAGGAAGGACAGAGGACGAGGAGGGAGGAACAGAGGGAGGGAGGCTGCGGTCGCTCCCCAGAGGGCCTCACGGCGCTGCAAAGGACTGCTGGAAATAGACCAAAGGAGAGGAGCAAGGAAAGGAGGAAAGAAAAGAGAGGGAGGCATCAGGGAGGAAGGAAATGACAGTCTGACACGCTTCGTACGACACACTCCCCGACAACTCCTCTTCATTTACACAGTAGTCAGGGGCTTGCTATCGATTATGCAGCCCTGTAATCAATCAGTGTGTGTGTGTGTGTGTGTCACAGTGTGAGATCTGCTCTACAGCAGAGTAATTGAAATATTCCACAGAAAGAGGGTGACAGAGGAAGGTGCGAGTGGAGAGAATGAGGATGTTTGAAGTTTATTTAAGAATTTACAAAGAAACTCCACCTGTGTTACTTTCAGAATAAAAGCTTTTCAGCAAAGTGAACAGAGTTTGTCCCCTAAATTTTAGGAACGTTTTAAAGTGAAACAGCTGAACCGACATTTGTAGTCACAGTAATTTATAATATTTTAATTATGATAAAAAAAAAAGTGTTTTAAACTGAGGAAACAAGGACGGCATAAAGAAAAGCAAAAGTCTGTCGTTATGTAGAAGTTTTTAAGCTGCTTTTTTACTTTTTGGTGTATTTTACTGCAAATTTCCTGAAAGGTTTGATTTAAAATGTGAATTCAGAATTTTATTTGATCTTTTAACCGAGGACATTGGAGACGTAGCAAGAACCCAGACGGGCCCAGTCGATACACAGGACTGTCAAACTGCTTAGAGAGAGCGAGGCCAAAGCCTGCAGAGCCACGGGCCCGGGGGAAATATGGCCCTGTCGCATTACCCACGCTGACACACACACACAGGAACAGATTCATAGACTTGCACTCACGGCTAAGGCCACATGCACGTACACACACACACACACACACACACACACACACACACACACACACACACCAAGGAAAAAACAAAAACAAGCAGAACAGAAAACTAGAATATACACACAAGAACACACAGCCTCATGGGGAACAGATAGAGATAAGAGAAAATCTAATCCTATCTGCTGCCTACACCATTACGCACACACAAAAATGGGGGGGTGCCTTTGTGTTGAGCTATAGAGGGGGGAGGAGCGCCACCGCCGTCTCTAATATGCACGTGTATGCACAGGCGCGTGATGGTTGTTAAGCCCGGTCAGCCTGATGCAGAGAAAACAGTGGAGGAGGAGAAGCCTGCGCAGCTGCAGCGTTTCTTCGGCTGAATCAGTCAGAGGTGCAAACTTCCAGGTACGGTCGCACACTTTGCTGTTCTGTGATGATGTAACAGGTGCACTCTGAAAAGCAGGTGCCAAGTGTGTAATAGTCACAGGAAGAGGAAGCACTGCTGTTGGAACAATGCCGTGTGTCTGTGTGTGTCTGTGTGTGTCTGTGTGTGCTGCCTCCACAGCTGAGTGTGTGTGTGTGTGCGTGCGTGCGCGGGGGAAGCAGTCCACATGCTGTGTTGTGTGTGTGTGTGCGTATGTGTGTGTGTGTGCGCGGGGGTAAGTGGAAGCAGTCCACATGCTGTGTTGTGTGTGTGCGCGTGTGTGTCTGTGTGTGTTGCCTCCACAGATGAGTGTGTGTGTGTGTGCGTGGGGGTAAGTGGAAGCAGTCCACATGCTGTGTTATGTGTGTGTGTGTGTGCGTGTGCGTGTGTGCGCCCCATCTCTGTTGCTGTTTTTAACACCAAATGAAAAATCACCTCAGTCGTCTTGTGCTCTTCTTCGGGTTCAGTGTATTTATAGCTCCGAGCTGACACTCCTCCAACAGCATCCATGTCTGTGTGTCTGCGACGAGCAGATGGGCCGTCTTAGTCCTCTTCCTCTGCTCCCTGGCTCGTCTTTAGCCCCACCTGTCCAGGACAGGATGCTGCCTCGGGAGCAGATCAAAAATAAACGCACCCCCTGCCCTTAACGCCCCGCCGACATGTATTCCCTGCTCTCCTTCTGCTTTTCCATCCCTCAGTCTTATCTCTCTCTAGCTCTTCCTCCTATTGTAAAGAACACACGATTGTCAAATGATCAGAAAGACCTCCTTTACTGCCGTCTCTTTCCAAGTCACGATGACCGCCGCCCCCCCACTACACTGTCACCACACCCAGGGTGACTCCTCTGACCGTGTCCTGTTTGGAGGGCTCCCTCCCTTTCTTCCTCCCACGGGGACGTCCCCTCTCCTGTTGCTCCTGGCCCATGCAGCCAGGCTTGGACCGGTACGCGAAACCCAAAATACACTCACAGCATGAAGGGCACGCACAAACACAACGTCAAAGACAAACACGATTGACTCTCCACCAGATTCGCAGCAAAGGTGGCGCCTCCCTGCTGGAAGCTGTTACACAAAGTAGGAAGTGACCTCACCTCCAGCAGAAATAACGATCATTCCCGAGCACTGCACAACACATCCGAGTCACACCATTACGGAGACAAACATGTGCTGCTTCAAGTGAACCATCGCTCTCGTCCTCACGCACACAGCGCGCTCTCAGTGCTGAGGAATGCAGCGCTCACACACGGCAAAGTTTAGTGCCAGATGACCACTGCTTAACAAAACACAGAAATATCCTCACTAACACGCACGCACACAAAATGTCAACAGACAAGCAAATAAATGGAAAGGGAGAGGTTAAATAAATGCACGCACACGATTCAGCCGATACATGCGCTCGCAATTCAGCAGAGCGTGCTGGTCGTTTACCGCACACGCCCAAACCCCATGAAGCCCTGAGGGGCCGGTGGATAATCGTGCACTCTGAAGGAGCAGGAAGAGAAAATGACCAAAGATTAACGTAAAATAATGGATGAAAGGTGAGAGGAAAGGGTTGAAGCCACAGATGAAGAAATGGGGATATAAGTGAATGCAAAGCTGCAGATGAAGACGACTGAACAGAAGCTGTTAATAAATATCAGATAATCAAGAAAGGCCCATTTATCTGAGTGTTGAGGAGCAGAGAGAGAAAACGTGTGTGGCGAACAAACCAACCAAACAATAGTTTTTATGCTTCATTTTAACGACTTAAGTAATGAACATCTAACAGGCTGAATCTCCCAATTTAACCAATAAAATATGCTCCAACCCACGAGCTTCATATTTACTATGGGCTTTCTTTCTGTGCACTGTATTTAAATGGCTTTTAGTCTAAAAATGAACCACATCTGTAAAGCTGACACATGGAAATGAAACGCGAGGACGCAGCTTCTCTGTTGTGAATATTTGCTGGTGTGTGACAGTAAACTGAACATGTTTGACTCATCAGCTGCTGCCTGCTGAAGAAACGTCTGTGAATGAAATAAGTGAAAAAGCTCTGTAACAACTCCAAACTGCTACAATCAGCTGATGCATTCAAAACGTACTTAAAATGTTTCTGAGCCAGTTTACATGTAAAAGCAGTGAAGAGTGAACGAGAGGAGAAGACTCTGGTCTAACTATCACTGACGGCTGACGTAATAATGTCCCAGACAATCAGACTTACAGAGACCAACACATGCATGGAGGTGCAGTGTGTTTGCGAGTGCCTGTATCTGCCACAGTGTGTTTTGGCAGAGCTGCTACAGCACAACACTACAGTGCCTCTTCTGTTCTATGACACATTGCTGCCGTTTACCTGTCTCACACACACACACACACACACACACACACACACACACACACACACACACACACACCCCAAATGACAGGAACCCGGTCCAAGCTGTTAGGACCCCTCCAGGCGTTGGCTCACATAGTGTCCGTTGTATTTGTGGCTCCGCTTCATGTGCATCCATTTGTTTATCGCGCTACATCAAAGTGACTTCGTGGTGGTGACTACGGCCTCTGTGACTGCTGCTGCCGATGCCTTTGACTGTTTTACGATTTTACATTCCTGAAAGCATAAATGGGAACGCGTACAGGGGTGCCCTCACCCCTTCATGGACATCTGTCTATGTAAATGCAACATGAACAAAATGTGCTTTGCGTGTGTGTAACGGTGAAGACTGCACAAAGTTCCTACAGTGTTAACAGCCACAGACACAATTTGGATTCAATTTTTCCTGGGGGGCGGTGACCGGAACATTTTTCCGACTTTCCCTTTTAAAATATTTCTGTTGACATATTTAAGCTGCTTCTGCTTCAACCTTTAAACTACTATAATGAAAACGCCTTTTATTCAGAATATTGTAGCGCTCGAAGCATCAGTGATGGCTGAGGTCGTATCAGCAGACGTGTTACTGTAATCAGCTGTGTCTCTGTGTCTCTGCCTCTGTGTCTCTGTGTGTCTGTGTCTCTGCCTCTGTGTGTCTGTGTCTCTGTGTCTCTGCCTCTGTGTCTCTGTGTCTCTGCCTCTGTGTCTCTGTGTGTCTGTCTCTGTGTCTCTGTGTGTCTGTGTCTGTGTCTCTGTGTCTCTGTCTCTGTGTCTGTCTCTGTGTCTCTGTGTGTCTGCCTCTGTGTCTCTGTGTGTCTGTCTCTGTGTCTCTGCCTCTGTGTCTCTGTGTCTCTGCCTCTGTGTGTCTGTGTCTCTGTGTCTGTGTCTCTGTGTGTCTGTCTCTGTGTCTGTGTGTCTCTGCCTCTGTGTCTGTGTCTCTGCCTCTGTGTGTCTGTGTCTCTGTGTCTCTGCCTCTGTGTCTCTGTGTGTCTGTCTCTGTGTCTCTGTGTGTCTGTGTCTGTGTCTCTGTGTCTCTGTCTCTGTGTGTCTGTCTCTGTGTGTCTGTCTCTGTGTGTCTGTCTCTGTGTCTCTGTGTCTCTGCCTCTGTGTGTCTGTGTCTCTGTGTGTCTGTGTCTCTGCCTCTGTGTCTCTGTGTGTCTGTCTCTGTGTCTGTGTGTCTCTGCCTCTGTGTCTGTGTCTCTGCCTCTGTGTCTGTGTCTCTGCCTCTGTGTCTCTGTGTGTCTGTGTCTCTGTGTCTCTGTGTCTGTGTGTCTGTCTCTGTGTCTCTGCCTCTGTGTGTCTGTGTCTCTGTGTGTCTGTGTCTCTGCCTCTGTGTCTCTGTGTGTCTGTGTGTCTGTGTCTCTGCCTCTGTGTCTCTGTGTGTCTGTCTCTGTGTCTGTGTCTCTGTGTCTCTGCCTCTGTGTCTGTGTCTCTGCCTCTGTGTCTGTGTCTCTGCCTCTGTGTCTCTGTGTGTCTGTGTCTCTGTGTCTCTGTGTCTCTGTGTCTGTGTCTCTGCCTCTGTGTCTCTGTGTCTGTGTCTCTGCCTCTGTGTCTCTGTGTCTGTGTCTCTGCCTCTGTGTCTCTGTGTGTCTGTGTCTCTGCCTCTGTGTCTCTGTGTCTGTGTCTCTGTGTGTCTGTGTCTCTGCCTCTGTGTGTCTGTGTCTCTGCCTCTGTGTCTCTGTGTGTCTGTGTCTCTGCCTCTGTGTGTCTGTGTCTCTGCCTCTGTGTCTCTGTGTCTGTGTCTCTGCCTCTGTGTCTGTGTCTCTGTGTGTCTGTGTGTCTGTGTCTCTGTGTGTCTGTGTGTCTGTGTCTCTGTGTGTCTGTGTCTGTGTCTCTGCCTCTGTGTGTCTGTGTCTCTGCCCCTGTGTCTCTGTGTGTCTGTGTCTGTGTCTCTGCCTCTGTGTCTCTGTGTGTCTGTGTCTGTGTCTCTGCCTCTGTGTCTCTGCCTCTGTGTGTCTGTGTCTCTGTGTGTCTGTGTCTCTGCCTCTGTGTGTCTGTGTCTGTGTGTCTCTGTGTCTCTGTCTCTGCCTCTGTGTCTCTGCCTCTGTGTCTCTGTGTGTCTGTGTCTCTGCCTCTGTGTGTCTGTGTCTCTGTCTCTGCCTCTGTGTCTCTGCCTCTGTGTGTCTGTGTCTCTGCCTCTGTGTCTCTGCCTCTGTGTGTCTGTGTCTCTGTGTGTCTGTGTCTCTGCCTCTGTGTCTCTGTGTCTCTGTGTGTGCGTCTGTGTGTCTGTGTCTGTGTGTCTCTGCGTCTCTCTTCGGTTTTGAATCACTTTTTCTTTCTGTGTCTTCTCCCTGCTGAACAACAACAAGTCTGGGGATTCAGGGACATCACTGTGTGTGTCTGTGTCGCGTGTGCGTGCACGTGTGTGTGTGCGTGCGTGCGTGTCCCAGGTCCCTATTCTAATAACACAGAGTCTCCCAGTGAGCAGTGGGGCAGCTGAGTACGCTCCCCTGGAACGCCACAGGGATCTACGGATCAAATTCACACACACACACACACACACACACACACACACACCACACACACACACACACCACACACACACACACACCACACACACACACACACACACACACACACACACACACACACACACACACACACCCTATTGCCAGTTCAGCCACATCCACACCTTTCCATAATTCAGTCAGAGCGAGACAGTGAGGCTCTCGGATTCACACAAACACAAAGATAACATTATTCACAGACAGACTGCTAAACACAGCTCATTCCACATTGTGCTCTAATACCAGCAGCAGGCAGTGAACACGTCTCCCAAGATATTCTTTGCTTTGCATTAACTACCAGGAGCACAGCTTTTTTCATTAGTTTTGCTGTGAGGGCATAGATTTACATATTTTCTACTTTCTAGGTAGCTCCAACATGCAGCACCTGATGAGGAGCTGCACCGATGTCTTCATGCTGCTGTGCTCAATAATATCATTGCACTGTACCGTCTGTGACGCTGGGAAGCAGCAAACCTAAAATCTGTAGAGTTCTTCGTCTTTACAGTTCTGCTTCTGTATTTCTGTCATTTGTCTGCCTGCTTACTGTCACGCAGTCATTACTCTATGTGTGTATATGTGTATATATGTGTATAGATTTGTTTGTGTGTTGGTTTCTATACACAAGGACCCCCCCCCCATCCATCTTTCTATTCATCTGACCAGCGATTCACCCATCCAGCAGTGTTTAAATATTTACTAGAGCTAAAGGAAATGATGTTGCAAAACAGATGAGGGGAGAAAAGTGGGCGATTTAAACAAAACGAGGGGGAGAAGGAAGCATGGAGGGCAGACGCTGCAGTCTAGCACCCCCTGGAGGCTGAAGACGAATGTGACCATCAAGATGACTATCGGGGAACGAGGGAGGGAGCCAGAGCTGAAACAGAGCTGAACGACTGTTTAGAAACATCCACAAAAGGGAAATACTGTCTTCAGGATTCATGCGACTACCGTACATAATGTACATATTTGGATGGGGATGAAATACTGGAAATAACGCAGTCTAAAACCCAGTATAAGCTACGTTTGGTAGTTTTTAAGAATGTACATCTATTAGAGGAGCGAATGTAAGTCAGCCTTTTAACACAGATACAGTGATGCTAATTAGTGAGAAAAAAGGAGCAAAGCAGGAAAAGAAAGAAAGAAAACTGAGAGAATGAGAAAGTCGTCTGTGAAGTCTGGGAGTAAAGGCAGAGAGAGATCCAGAAGGACCTCACTGATCAGGGCCACAGCATTTTTTATTTACACACCCACAGACACACCAAAACATCTCTTATTTACCAGCTTACGTCTGCACTATTTATGGGGCGCTGGGGAGAGGCACAGAAGAGAGGAAGAGAGGAGAGGGGCTAAAATATGCATAGGGGCTGGTTCTTCTGGGACGGCGGCGGGGAGTCAGAGCGAGGGAGGAAGACGGGAAGGGAGAACGAAAAGATTTGAGTCTGTATGTGTCAGAGACAGAAGGATGTGAGCGATGGAGGAAGCCAGAACTTTGTATGCAAAGAGAGAGACGGAGAGAGGGGCTGAAGGAGTCAGAAGGGAGAGAGGATGATGCAGCGGCGTGTCCGTGCTGCAATTACCCTTGGGGTGCAACTGTGTGTGCACGTGTGTGCACGTGTGCGCAAACAGAGAGTGACATCATATGGCCCCTCGGAGGGGCTCAAAGAGGCCAAAGCCTTTGCTAGCCGGCCAACCAGCCTTCTTCATCCATCCGTACCTCATTAAAACACGCACGCATACACACAAATGACATCTATTCCACTTACTCTCTCAGTTCCACGCGCGCACACACACAGCTAGCAGTGGCATTAACCTCCATGGTTGTAGCTCTCCATCTCCCCCAGTCAGCCTTTCTGTCTAGCCCACTTAGAGAGACCTCCCATGGGGCAGTGGAGCTGTGGCAGGTCAGGCTCGGGCTTTTCACACACACATACTCACACACACTTGGGTCAGGACCAAAGAGTAACAAGATGGATATAGCACCAGTGCAACAGCCAAAGAGGAGGAAGGAGAAGGAGCTGGGAAAAGCTCAGCGAAGGTGATGAAGCAGACACCTTCTATGATCCATGTTGGAGCTCGATATGAGGCAAAGTGATGAGGCGAGATTAAAAAGGAAACGAGTCTGATCTGAACTAAAAACGGGCTAAAATAATCATTTTAAAAACGAGCATTGTAACGCGTTCTTCTTCTTCTCGTAACACCATGAAATTATGAGCAGGAAATGTTAAACACAAACATGTTCATGTGTTTAGCATGGAAGCGTCTGCCCGCGGCGCCTCCACACAACCAAACAACAATCGTGTCAATTCATCACTGTGAAGATCCTGTGACCTGGTCAGACGGCAGGAGAGAAATCATCTGGTATAAGAGTGTGTGTGTGTGTGTGTGTGTTGTGTGTGCGTGCGTGTGTGTGCGTGTGTGTGTGTGTGCGGTGCCTGTGTGTGTGCGTATGTGTGTGTGTGTGTGTGTGTGCGTGCGTGTGTGTGCGTGTGTGTGTGTGCGCGGTGCCTGTGTGTGTGTGTGCGTGTGTGTGCGCGTGTGTGTGTGTGCGCGGTGCCTGTGTGTGTGCGTGCGTGTGTGCGCGTGTGTGTGTGTGCGCGGTGCCTGTGTGTGTGTGTGCGCGGTGCCTGTGTGTGTGCGTGCGTGTGTGTGCGCGGTGCCTGTGTGTGTGTGCGCGCGGTGCCTGTGTGTGTGTGCGCGCGGTGCCTGTGTGTGTGTGCGTGCGGTGCCTGTGTGTGTGTGTGTGTGGTGCCTGTGTGTGTGCGTGTGTGTGTGCGCGGTGCCTGTGTGTGTGTGTGCGCGGTGCCTGTGTGTGGTGCCTGTGTGTGTGTGTGTGTGCGGTGCCTGTGTGTGGACATTAACCGACAGGGTCCAGCAGTCACCCTGCTGTTAAATGGACTGGCCAGCCATATGCCCACCACCACTGGCCTTATATCATTGCCATTTTGTGTGTGTGTATGTGTGTGTATGTGTGTGTATGTGTGTGCGTGCGCAGGGTAGCTGGGCCTTGCCCAAACTCAAATAATCATGATTACAAAATGTTTTCTTTTTGTTTTTATGTGGCTGACTCTCTCAGTTATCGATGAAGCCAGCACATCAACATAATACATATATTACTGCTTTTTTGACCGATCAAACGTTAGCTGTGTCATTCTGAGGGGACGGCCAATAAAGATGTAATATATGAAACAGAGAAACAGGAAATAGCACCAAGCAGACGTGTGATGGTGCTTCTGCAGGTTTTATGGAGACACACTGACCCACAAACAAAAACGAATTAAAACTGTAAATATTTAGTATTTTATGTGGGAATAAATCCTGTGTACGTCTCACGTACAGACACGTCGATGTCACGATGTTTCACCGCTAACAGTAGCCATGTTTGACTTCTCAGCTGCCAAAGGCTTCAAGAGATGGACGATGACAGGAAGGTTTACATCATCACAGACCTGACCACAGCTGGTCCAGGACCCACTCTGGGGTGACTTATATCCACTCATCTCTTTCACACACACACTCAGTGCGTCTGGACCCTAATAACACGAAGCATGCCAGAAGCCTGCCGGACCTCATGAGGAAAAGAGGGACAGAAGAACAGGAACCATGTGAAAGAGGAGATGTGACAGGACATACTGAAGTTAGTGGATGTTGAGGAACACTGAAAAGCGTTTGCCTTGTTTCGGATATTTGCGGATTACACCTTCTTGTACAGTTGCACAAAGTTCATTCACTACAGTGTGCTGCAGCAACGTCTGCACTATTCTAATATTTTACCTGGAACAGTACACAGATGGGAAAATTAGGTCAATGTCAACACAGAGATAGAACGAGGGTGTCCTACCTGTAGTTCTGTCTGGAAAAAGAACTTCTGTGGACACTGGGAACAGTCGTAGATCTTGTCTTCCTGACCGTGGACGGCAAAAATGTGTTGCTGGAGCTTGTTGGCCTGCACAAACACTGAGAGAAGAAGAAACACAGCAGGTTACACAGTGTTTATTAGATGAGGTCCTCGTGTGTGAATCGATTCTAGAGGCTTCCTCGGTTCTGTCTGACCGGGTGGGGGACGGAGCAGTCGGCCTGCACCTGAAGGATAGAGACCAGTCCTCTGAGGACGCCAACGCGCACATCCTGGACAGAGACGACAGACTAGAGTGAAAGACGTTGTCCCCTAATCATGGGATTTTTGGGGAGCCGAGCCGTTTTGTGTAAGTGCTGACCTGACTGTCATGTATTTGGCTCCATCTGTTTTGCTTCTATTAAGGACGTCAAGGACAGCCCAGCCTCTCGCTTATGCCGAAGACACTCGCTGAGTTTGGCTGACGGTATAAAAAAGAGTCAGTGGAAGGATAAACTTCAAAGCTGTTGTAATATGTGCTCGTCTCTCTTCAGGTTATTACATAATAAATGTACATGCTGCCCATCACCTGAGGCAGTTACTTCTGCACGACAGTAAACCTTGTTTGTTCGTGTTTTTCATGATGTTCACATCTGGGCTTGTGTGGAATTTCATGTTGCCTTGACTGATGAGAGCTTTAGATGAGAAAGGACCCACAGGTGGTCTCATACAAAGGCTTCCCACCAGCCATGATGCATCTCAAGTAGGGCTGGGCCATATCATACCGTTCACGGTAATACCGGTGTAATTTTGGCAACGATAGAAAAATGAAATATGGCGATAGAATATGGGTAAAACGCGCGTGCGCAGTGCCTTTGTTTTCATACGCACATGTCGGAAAAAGCATGGCGGCGAAAGCAAATCGTTGAATGAAACGGATGAACCAGAACTGGTTTGTAAAAATGCTGCAACTTCACCGGTGTGGAACTGGTTTAGCTTTCGTCCGTCAGATACACAACAAAGCACAGTTTTTAGTAGAGCATGCTAGCAGGCCGTCGTTATTACCGTGTTGTTTGGAAAATACGGCGCACTTCAAATCAATCCTTTGATTTTTCTGAAAGTCGACAACACGGTGTACAGTCGAGTCTTAATAGCTTACTTACAACTGGGCTCGTCAGGCTCTCTTCTTGGCTGAAGTGGTTATTATTATATTTACATGCTTCCAGCTCCCGTTTTTCCTCGATGACAACTCGTACCTTTCCACTCCCCTTTTTCTCCCTCCTCGCGCTCACAGACACATAACGTGTATGGCAGTCCATTCTCCCTGCAACACGGACTACACTGCCCATGAGGCTACATTCTTTAGAGCTATGCTTGTAGCATTCTGCCTGTTAGCTTAGCACAACAACAACAACAACGAAAAGGCGCTCTCTCGCGACAAAATGAAACAGGAAAGTACCGCAGTGTAATCCATTTATTTCAACAAAGTAACTGTATTCTGAATACCACCTTTTTAAACGGTAACTGTAACGGAATACAGTTACTCATATTTTGTATTTTAAATACGTAACGGCGGTACATGTATTCCGTTACTCCCCAACACTGGTCGACAGTGCCCCTTATAATCCCGTGTGCCTTATGTATGAACTCGAAACGATTTTATGTACACGGCGCTCCAAAATCTGTCACATGTTTCAGTATGACTTTGCTGAGCTACGAAGCCGCACCGCTTGATGGATTGTCGGAGCATTACGGCTATCGTAGGCGGAGCCTCGCGGAGTGATACCTACTGTGCTTCAACATAATATTACTGTATTGTGTGTGTATAACCTCTTTTTAAATTGTGTGGATGTTATACATGGTTATGCTGAGGATATGTCGGCCAGTTTCCACTGGAAATGCCTTTTGGTTAAACTGTCAGCGAGGAATTTGCACTGTTACATTTTTATATAACTTTAATGCACATAAAAAACAGCTGCTTGTTTAAGTGAAAATACATTGATGGGTTTTTGCACTAATAAAGTTGTGGAGTCGTAAAGTATTTTGTCTCGTGTTAATTATATCGTCAGCAGTGTTGGTCAAGTTACTTGAAAAAAATAATCAGTAACTAATTACTGATTACTTCCCCAAAAAAGTAATCCTGTTACTTTACTGATTACTTATTTTCAAAATTAATTAATTACTTAGTTACTTAGTTACTTTTTAAAAACACGATTTACAACCTGAGTAGGTGATAAAGTGATAGATCTTTCAGCCCAATTCTACTTTTTCTGCATAATCCATCATACAAAATGTAATCAGATGGAAAAGTCTCTTTTTAAAACTTGTTTTATTAGTTTTAATCTTTTAACTTTATGCATCAAGCAAAAATGTAATTATATGCAACATTCTCTGACTGGAAGAAATTAGTTTAATATTTAAACCTGTTTTCTGCACATTCCAGCACATAAAATAAAATAGTTTTTGTGTTTACACTCAGTCTTTCAAATAGATGCAAGTAAAACACAGCAGAAAATAAATAAAGTCAAAGACTCAGCGGTCCTGTTGCTCTATTTTCACCTGTAAAGCAGGAGTGGGGTAGGCGGAGGTTTACCCTGGTGCAGGTGTGCCGCGGTCAGTGGAAGAATCCGCGAGTTTCTCTGTGAGTTTCCCATTACGTCGTAGCTACTCGGTGCTTGTTTGGAAGTTTAGGGGTTTTTTCGCTGTAAAAAGAAGTTTTCTTCCCACGCACAGCGGACACTAATGTTTTTGTCACTTTTTATGGAATCAAACTCAAAGTAAGGTCAGTACTTCCACACTTTAAACGCTGCACGCTCATACTCTCTCTGCACTCGATATATGATCCACTGTTGATCTGCACACAGCTGTTGTCACGAACGTCGCACTCGCTTACCTCACTGTCATGAGACATTCTCACAAAAAAATCACGGTTTTAGTAACGCAGTAACGCAGCGTTCCTACGGGAAAGTAACGGGAATCTCATTACCGTTTTTGCAATAGTAATCCCTTACTTTACTCGTTACTTGAAAAAAGTAATCTGATTACAGTAACGCGTTACAAGTAACGCGTCAGTTATATCGTTATCACAAATTTTCAAATGTATATGGTGATAAATATTTTTGGTCATATCGCCCTGCTCTCAATCATCCAGGTGAGTAAATCCCAAAAGGTTGATCGAATTCATCTGGACGTAGCGTTTCCAGTGTCACTCGACAGGTGACCAACATGTCCTTACAAACAGCACATGTGCACAGTGATTTAGCGAGTTTTAGTCATTGTGCACATGTGCTGTTTAAAAGGAAACTTTGGTCATCTGGATGATGACGAAAAGTTTCTCCCACTGCTAACGTCCGGATGAACAGGATCATCCTTTTACGATTCCCATCAGTCAGTTAACGTATGCAACCAAACAGAAGTCCAGCTGCCTTCTAATTAACTGGTTAGGATTAACCAGTGATTACTGGGACTCAAAGATATCTCACCACTGATGGCAGTGACCTGAAGGGGAAGTCCAGCTACGTGTGGGTAAGGGTAAGGTGTCAAATTCAGGTTGTATTACTAAACTACTAAACACGTCGGCCTAGTCGTGACTCAGGGCACTCAAAGTTGTCCTACATGATGTTTTGGGAGAGTAAGAATCAAAACTGACACTTAGCATACACTATAAATACCCCCCCACCACCACCACAGTCAAATACATCCAAAGCCAATGAAGGTTGACTGGAAAGGAGGGAACATATAAGACGGAGTAAAGCAGGAGAAGGAACGAGAGAAAACAGGAAGCGCTGTCCTCAGAGACCGTGTGCTATTTATCAATAAATTATCTCTCCTTTTTTTAACTTCCGCGCCGTCTCACACACTTTTTTCCTTCTTTCTCTTCCCTTTGTTTCAGTAAACTTTTGGTTTTCGCTGTGAGTGTGTATGTGTTGAATTATTAAGCCTCCCCACAGGAGTGGTGCCCATCTTACTAATTCATAAGCCACCAAGGAATAGAGTTAAAGTTTAAAGCGTTTGTGTGTACCTGGGGGGTAGGCACACAACACAAGACAAACTCAACAACCGAGAGAGGGAAAGAGAGCAACGGAGAGCCAGGCACAGAGAGGGAGATGGAACGAGAAGAAGCAAAAGCAAAGGTGCTGACTTAGTTTCTCCTAAAATAGGTGCTGAATGAGAGTGTGAACACCGCAGGCCTAATGTGGTCATCCAGCATTTTGTTTCTGCCCTCCAGTGTATTGCAAAGGCTGAAAGTACTCCATATTTGGAGACATTACTGTGTTCACATCTGCACACACACACTTCTGGTAGGGGCTTCTTTAGCTGCGGCGCCCTGCTGCGGGATCACTCCCACAGTTTGAAATGTTAAAACAATGAATATTGCAAAATCTGAAATGCCAAAGCCGTTCCAGCACATTTACTGAGCGCGACGCAGAGAGAGACAGCTCTGAGCCGCAGCAGGTACAGCAGCTGATAAGGATGATTCAAGTGCAGATATTAACTTTACCAGGCTGAGCACACCCCTTTGGCTTTCAGACTGTTTTATTTAGCACACAATAAAACACAAAACAGCGAGGACATTTTTCTTTTCGCCATCGCTGATGGCGAAGCATCTGTACAAGCACAGCTGTAAATCTTCACCAACACGAAGAACAACAGTCACCTGTCGTGTACGTCATCAAACTGATGACGTTTAAAATCAAAGCAGACTTTGGACACAAGAGAAAAGGACTCGTCTGTGCTCTCGTCCTTGAAGGTAAATGTGTGAGTTTGCCTCTCACCTGTGAAGCAGACGGGACACTTGAAGGTACCTCCCATGCCTTCGAAGCTGTGCTCTATCAGGTGGCAAAGCAGCTTGGCAGGTGAATCAAACATCTGGTTACACAGCTTGCACTCATGATTGATGCCTTCCTCTGCAAATAGGAGACAGACACGCGTGTGGAGGCCGGATTAGACGACATAACACGGGAACACATGACATGATATCAGAATATTCATACAACATGCACGGTGGATGTTTTCTGTGTGCTCTGTCAGGTATGCACACACTGGCTTTAGACTGTTTACCATTCCAGTATTTATAACAAGGAATTTATAATAAGTAAGTAATATCAGCGAAATGATGTGAGGCTGTAGTTTGAGCAGAATTGAAAGGACAATGTACGGAAAACTGAACTGAGAGACATTACCCTGCTCACGCTCCGAGAAGAACCAAAATCTTTCCCAGCTGGTAATTGCCTGTCTTCCCCATCGGGTTTGGGGATGATCTACCCCTCCTACAGCTATCCCTTGCCTCCCTCTGTCCTCATTATCTGTCCTTCCCCACTGCAGTCACTCATCCATCCCTCACTCACCCATTCCTTCCTCTGTGTCCCCCTTCGTCTCTCTTGGTCCATCACTCTCTGATTAATTGGTACGGCTTCCAATTCGCACTCCTCGCTCCGTGCGATTCGGATTTCCTGTGTAAGACTTGGCCACGCCTTACATTTTGTATCAAATTCAAATTAAGATTGATCGGTTTGTGACAGCCACTAACTGTGCTCCATAGCTCATCACAGCAGCACTGTGGTATAGATGAGAGATAAGGAGCTCGCTGCGTAAACATAAAGAGTTCTGAACAGAGATTAAATGTAAATATCATCGAGCTTCATCACACGAGCAGACGTCATCAGCCTTCGTCCTCTCTAAGGGATTATAGCAGTGTTACTGCGTCTATTTTAAGATGGCGTGAGTGACATCACAACACCCACGGTGAAAGGTGGGCGTGCACCCCTTGACGATCAGGTCTCCTGCCCGTTGTCCTTATCACCATTGTACCACACAGGACAGACGCCCCAGTCGCCCACACACACACAAGCACACCAGAGGCCCGCACTGCCCGGAGACATCAGATGGCGTCTTCTGTGGGCCAATCTGTGACCTCCTGAGGAGCCGCACGCACGTACACACAAACATGCGAACGCACAGAGCGCGATCTGTGTCTTTTCCCTCGTTTGTCACTTATCTCGTGTCCTGTAAGTGCAAACGTCCACACACACACACCGACACGGCAAAAGAGTCTGTGGAAGTTCAGCGTCAGAGCTGCAGGGGATCGCAAGGTTAATAACGTCTTCAGTCACACATCCATGACACCCATACTGACTAATACACACAAACATGCACACACAGATTCCTATCTCTCTGTGCCTCAAAGGCCGACACGAGGGTGCCCTAATCCCGTCTCAATAGCCACGGGGGAGAGTGTGTGTGTGTGTGTGTGTGTGTGTGCCACATGGGCTTATGTGAATGAGATGGTATGCTCCGTGGACCCCAAACATCCCCGTTCCCCCGCACACACACAAACCTCAAAGGCTGCTGGGTTGTGTGGGGCGCCAGAGTGTCCGAGACACACTGAGACAGATAGAGGTTCATTATCATTTACTAGGAGATTGAACCAGCAGGACAGAGTCACATGGAGCGAGGCGCACAGAGAGAGAGAGGCGTGTGCGGCTCTACCAGCTGAATCAATCGTCACATTTCACATTTTCATTATTTCCTTAAAAGTACGCCTTTATTTAACAATGCATCATTTCAGCTGTACAGAAGGTGACACGGAGGCAGAGGGCCAACGCTGTAAGTAATGCCTACGCGTCAGTGAGCTCAGCATGTGCGCGCTTGTGTGCATGTGTATTGGGGGGCTCTGTCGAAGCCACTTTAAAGCTCGTGTCCTCAGTGGGGGCAAAGCTCTCTTCAGAAGTCGCCTCGCACTCTCCCACGCTGCCAGGATCAGAGGGAGCGGTCAAACATCAGCCACCCTCTCATGTACACAATGATGAGTCCAACATCAGCGCTGCTCCAGGTTATTGTGCAGTTGTTGCAGTTACACAAACACACATCGTTGCACTAATCAAGCAAAGTCGTTATGTTTCTGTCGAGTTGACAGGTGGGTGGGGAATTTCTTTTTAATCTAAGGCATCAACCAGGGTTGTAAAACGCATTATTCCCTCATGATGTGATCATCTTCTTTTCTGTATTTAGCCAATAACGTTCGTATTTTATCAGCCAGTAAAAAGGACTTTTTGATTCAATAAGCACAGATGACGTCAACAAAAACAGAATTACAAGAGAAACCTTTGAAGCTAATTATTGGTCAATCAAATGTAGGGAGGGTAAAAAAAAGGGGCCAAAAAATACGAAACTAGAGAAAGAGAGGGCGGCAAAACGCACAAAGAGAGAGAGAACTGAGGGGAAACAGTGAGGTGCAGAGAGATAATTGGGCTGTCCGGCACAAGGGCATGGAGAGAGGCCTCCATCGCCCGTGTGTGTGTCCCATGAAAGAGTTCTCTCTTCTGACAAATACATTGTTTTGATCAGTGTGTGTGTGGGGACCACTGTCTCTGTGTGCTGTCCCCCTCTGAGACACAGTCCGTGTGTGAGTGTATGTGACCCATAGTGAGATGACAGAGTCATAGAGCATCCTGCCGCTACGCTTTGTCTCACAGAGTGCATTTGATCCACCACCGCACACACACGCACACACAGACACACAACCCTGGGAGGCCTGTGCTGGGACAGAGAACACAGGGGAGAGCGGGATGAGAGGGAGAGAGGCAGGGTGAAGGTGAGGACTCGGAGTTTGTTACCACCCAACACAAAATTAACTTTTCTCTGCTTTTTAAATGCACATCAAAGCAAATCTGTGCTTTCAAATGTAAACCGCAGTTATTGGTGGAACATTTAATCGCACTCTTTAAATAAATGTCATGCTGCTATACTGTCATTTAGAAATGTGCGTTGTCTAACATATATTCTGCCATGTGTCAGGAGCTCTGTCTCCTGTCTGTAATCGTACATTTATCTAACAGCATTCGATTAGCATATCAGACACACAGGACAGAAAGAAGCACAGCTACAGCGTGATCACACACGAGACAACGCTGGAACCGCACACACAACAGCTGGTAAAGTTTCGCCTCAAAGAGGAAATATTAGCAAGCGAGCAAACAGTGTGAGGACAGTATGTGTGGATGGGCAGAAGGCAGCAACAAGGAGGAACACAAGTCCAAACTGCAGCCACACTCATCATTACAATTCCTCCAACACAACCTCCCCACTGCTCGTGTTCTCCCTCAGTCTCATTGTGTTGTTACCCACCTCTCTCTCTCTCTCTCTCTCTGCTAATTGACGAGAGGAGAAGGACCAGGTGGCATCATACCCGTCACACACACGCACACACACACACACACACACACGCACACACACGCACACACACACACGCAGCAGAACATAAATGAGCTCCTTGGTTTGTGTTGGGGGGTGACTCCCTAAGGCGCTGCCTCTCCTCTCACATGCCGCACACATCTACGTGCATACACAAATATCTTAACCCTTTCTTAGTCTCGGCTGGGGACTCCTGTGGGTGCCCGGCCCCCACACGTCCTAACCTCGCACCGTCCCCTCCCTCTCTCTGTGAATAGCTGCTGGGGGTCTCTGGGGTATCTACCTTCCATTACTGGCCTTCCCCGTTCCTGTCAACCCCCCCATCCCCAAACTATATGAATGTGGATGTGTGTGTGAGAGCAGTAAAATGTGTGTGTGTGTTTGGTCCCTGGTGGTGTAAAGGCCGTAAACCAAGCCAGGCGACTGATGGGGAGGCAGCAAGAGAGAGGCAGCGAGATAAAGGGAAGAAGGAGGAAAGTGAAGGAAGGCTGTGTGGAGAGGAAAGGAGAGATGACGGGACGGACGGGGATAGAGCAACAGAGGCGTCGGGAGAAAGAAGAGAGCAGTGGACGGAAGGAGGAGGAGGAGGAGTATGCACCTCTCTGGGGGGCTCGCTCAAGGTGTGTTTCCATGGCAACCAGGGGCAGGGGGGGGCGATGCGCGGGGTGTGAGCTTGACCCATTGGTAGTGTGGGGGCTGGAGAATACACACATGCACACACACTCGTAGAAACACACAACCTGCTGCAGTGCTGGAGGGGTCCCAAGAGTGCCCCCACCTTTACTCACCCTCTCTCTCATACACACAAACACACACACAGAGGAAGAATGCTGCAGTGCTGAGGTCCCGCGAGTACACAACACCCACACACAGTCTCCCTCCCTCCCTCCTCTCATCTTCCATTTTCCCTGTTTCCATCACTCTCTCTGTGAGGTAACTGTTAATATTTTCATCATTTGTTTACTCCTCATCTGACTCTGTGGATTTTTTACATACCGCTGAATGAAGATGGGATGCTGAGCTACAACGCCCGATCTGTCCATTAAACACATCCAGTCTGCTTTCAAACGTTTAAAGGCACCATCTCTCACAAACGCGTGATGGAGATTTTAAAGGTGCCCGGCGCAGTGTCTGCGCGCCTTTGGTTGGTTGGGCTTCCTAGTCCCTGTTCATCAAAGCCAAGCTGCTCCTGAAAGGTTAAAGTTCAGACAACGAGTAGCACAAACCACCCGCCATAATGCGCACACACACACACGTCTGGTTTGCTATCCTCGTGGGGTCCTCCCATTGACATAATGCTTTCCCTAGCCCCTTACCCTAACCATCAAAAATGAGTGCCTAACCCTCACCCAATTGTAATCCTGACACTAAAACCACATTTGAGTGTGAAAAATGTCTTCAACCCTGTGGGGACCTGAAGGTTGGTCCCCACCAAGATAGGGAAACCGGTGTACACACACACACACACACAGTAGCCTGTTAGCCTAATGCAGATACATCATGATTTGGTTATTACCTTTCAGTTCTATGGACTCATTCATGGTGTCTGCAGGTGTACTGTGGGGTTGATGGTGACAGTGGGCTGTGGGCAGAAACACTCAACTCTCACCTTTTTGACAGACACATAAAGAGGAAACAAAAGAAAGGAGTGATGCTCTTTAAGTGCAATATGGGCCCAACTTTGGGCTTTTTTGGAAGTAAGGGCGCACTGGAATTTATGAACTACTCGTCTTTGTACAAGAGAGAGTTTATACAAGAGAACAGGTAACAGCTCAACGCTTTACGTGAGACAAAGATGAATGAATGGTTATCCTCGTCCCTCCTTCTGCTCCTTCGCTCTGGACACGGTCAGACCCCGCAATCACCGTTTTCAGCAAAAACACTCGTTCTCACACATTAATACACAAACACAAGCAGACAGACGTATTATTGGCAGACGAGAGCAGCATATGGCGATGACCAGTTTGTGCACAAATTGAGCATATTTGTGTAGTGCAAAAGTGCATGTGTGTCTTGGAAGGAGACTGTGTGCATAATGTGCGTGTGTGTGTTTGTGTATAGCAGCTTGGATTTTCCCTATCAGATTACATAACAGTAGGAAGCTGGAGCGCTCGGTCCTGCCGAAGCCAAGAGCCTTCTCGCTAACACACACTCGCATGTGCGTAGATTTCCACAGACACGCACACAGAGCGTACGTCGCCGCCGTCTCACTGGTTGTGGGTTATTAAGGCATACAGTTACATTATGAACGCATGACTTTATTAGCGTCTGCTAAGCTGCGCTCAAATGTTTTTGTAGCAATAAGAAAATGAAAGGTTTTTGTACTCGTGAAAAACGTGATTTTTTTACTGAATGAATTTTTAAAAGTTGTCTGTTTCGCGTCATAAAAGGTCTCAAATATTTGAATCTTAATGCTTAAAATAAAAGTAGAGGAATGCAAAGAAGTGAGTGACACCAGCTGCACTACGAGATGCACGTGGCACTGAAGCAGCGGCTTCTTTGTTGCTCGTGAGAGGAGATGTTAAAGCAGCGCTTTGATACTGAAACCCTGCACAGAGTTACAGACACGCCAGCAGACGACGCTCAGCGTCATCTGGAGAGCACTTGACTGTAACAACAAGCAGCTGACATGTAAGTCTTTGTATTAGCATATGTAATTAGACTTTAATTAATATTCAGGAGAGGCGCACACATCATCGCTCCGGCCTTGGAATCATTGCTCAGGACTTTCACAGGAAAACAGGGAATTACCGCTTTCTCCAATAAGCACACAGAAAGCTAGTAACACACACACACACTCACTCACGCACACACACACACACTCACGCACACACCTCTTTTTAGCTCGTTAGCAGGGATGAGAGTAATGAATGCAGAGTATATTTGTGTTTAGAATCTTAATTGAAAGCTTG